>NW_027645899.1:0-126923 GCF_951394435.1 Stenella coeruleoalba | reverse complement strand
GTCCAGGTGAGGGTTCGGCAACGCTTTAGGGGGAGCGTGCGTGTGAGGGCGCGGGTTAGTGTTAGCGTACGGGTTAGGATTAGGGGACGGGTGAGTGTCAGGCTTCCGCAAAGGGTTAGGGTTAGGGTTCGGTCTAGGGTTAGGGTTGGGCACGGGGACGGTTTAGGGTCCAGGTGAGGGTACGGCAACGCTTTAGGGGGAGCGTGCGTGTGAGGGCATGGGTTAGTGTTAGCGTACGGGTTAGGATTAGGGGACGGGTGAGGTTCAGGCTTCGGGGAAGGGCTAGGTTTAGGGTTCGGGCTAGGGTTAGGGTTAGGGGACGGGGACGGTTTAGGGTCCAGGTGATTGTACGGCAACGCTTTAGGGGGAGCGTGCATGTGAGGGCGCGGGTTAGTGTTAGCGTACGGGTTAGGATTAGGGGACGGGTGAGGGTCAGGGTTCGGGGAAGGGTTAGGGTTAGGGTTCGGGCTAGGGTTAGGGTTAGGGGACGGGGACGGTTTAGGGTCCAGGTGAGGGTACGGCAACGCTTTAGGGGGAGCGTGCGTGTGAGGGCATGGGTTAGTGTTAGCGTACGGGTTAGGTTTAGGGGACGGGTGAGTGTCAGGCTTCCGGAAAGGGTTAGGGTTAGGGTTCGGGCTAGGGTTAGTGTTAGGGGACGGGGACAGTTTAGGGTCCAGGTGAGGGTACTGCAACGCTTTAGGGGGAGCGTGCGTGTGAGGGCGCGGGTTAGTGTTAGCGTACGGGTTAGGATTAGGGGACGGGTGAGGGTCACGCTTCGAGGAAGGGCTAGGTTTAGGTTCCGGGCTAGGGTTAGGGTTAGGGGACGGGGACGGTTTAGGGTCCAGGTGAGGGTACGGCAACGCTTTAGGGGGAGCGTGCGTGTGAGGGCGCGGGTTAGTGTTATCGTACGGGTTAGGATTAGGGGACGGGTGAGGGGCAGGCTTCGGGGAAGGGTTAGGGTTAGGGTTCGGGCTAGGGTTAGGGTTAGGGGACGGGGACGGTTTAGGGTCCAGGTGAGGGTACGGCAACGCTTTAGGGGGAGCGTGCGTGTGAGGGCGCGGGTTAGTGTTAGGATACGCGTTAGGCTAACGGGACGGGTGAGGGCCAGGCTTCGGGAAGGGTTAGGGTTAGGGTTCGGGCTAGGGTTACGGATAGGGGACGGGGCCGGTTTAGGGTCCAGGTGAGGGTACGGCAACGCTTTAGGGGGAGCGTGCGTGTGAGGGCGCGGGTTAGTGTTAGCGTACGGCTTAGGTTAGGGGACGGGTGAGGGTCAGGCTTCGGGGAAGGGTTAGGTTTAGGGTTCGGGCTAGAGTTAGGGTTAGGTGACCGGGACGGTTTAGGGTCCAGGTGAGGGTACGGCAACGCTTTAGGGGGAGCGTGCGTGTGAGGGCGTGGGTTAGTGTTATGGTACGGGTTAGGATTAGGGGACGGGTGGGGGTCAGGATTCAGGGAAGTGTTAGGGTTAGGGTTCGGGCTAGGGTTAGGGTTAGGGGACGGGGACGGTTTAGGGTCCAGGTGAGGGTACGGCAACGCTTTAGGGGGAGCGTGCGTGTGAGGGCGCGGGTTAGTGTTAGCGTACAGGTTAGGATTAGGGGACGGGTGAGTGTAAGGCTTCGGGGAAGGGTTAGGGTTAGGGTTCGGGCTAGGGTTAGGGTTACGGGGAAGGGTTAGGGTTAGGGTTCGGGCTAGGGTTAGGGTTAGGAGACGGGGACGGTTTAGGGTCCAGGTGAGGGTTCGGCAACGCTTTAGGGGGAGCGTGCGTGTGAGGGCGCGGGTTAGTGTTAGCGTACGGGTTAGGATTAGGGGACGGGTGAGTGTCAGGCTTCCGCAAAGGGTTAGGGTTAGGGTTCGGTCTAGGGTTAGGGTTAGGGGACGGGGACGGTTTAGGGTCCAGGTGAGGGTACGGCAACGCTTTAGGGGAAGCGTGCGTGTGAGGGCGCGGGTTAGTGTTAGCGTACGGGTTAGGATTAGAGGACGGGTGAGGGTCAGGCTTCGGGGAAGGGTTAGGGTTAGGGTTCGGGCTAGGGTTAGGGTTAGGGGATGCGGACGGTTTAGGGTCCAGGTGAGTGTACGGCAACGCTTTTGGGGGAGCGTGCGTGTGAGGGCACGGGTTAGTGTTAGCGTACGGGTTAGGATTAGGGGACGGGTGAGGGTCAGGCTTCGGGGAAGGGTTAGGGTTAGGGTTCGGGCTAGGGTTAGGGTTAGGGGACGGGGACGGTTTAGGGTCAAGGTGAGGGTACGGCAACGCTTTAGGGGGAGGGTGCGTGTGAGGGCGCGGGTTAGTGTTAGCGTACGGGTTAGGATTAGGGGACGGGTGAGGGTCAGGCTTCGGGGTAGGGTTAGGGTTAGGGTTCGGGCTAGGGTTAGGGTTAGGGGACGGGGACGGTTTAGGGTCCAGGTGAGGGTACGGCAACGCATTAGGGGGAGCGTGCGTGTGAGGGCGTGGGTTAGTGTTAGCGTACGGGTTAGGATTAGGGCACGGGTGAGTGTCAGGCTTCGGGGAAGTGTTAGGGTTAGGGTTCGGGCTAGGGTTAGGGTTAGGGGACGGGGACGGTTTAGGGTCAAGGTGAGGGTACGGAAACGCTTTAAGGGGAGCGTGCGTATGAGGGCACGGGTTAGTGTTAGCGTACGGGTTAGGATTAGGGCACGGGTGAGGGTCAGGCTTCGGGGAAGGGTTAGTGTTAGGGTTCGGGCTAGAGTAAGGGTTAGGGGATGCGGACGGTTTAGGGTCCAGGTGAGGGTACGGCAACGCTTTAGGGGGAGGGTGCGTGTGAGGGCGCGGGTTAGTGTTAGCGTACGGGTTAGGATTAGGGGACGGGTGAGGGTCAGGCTTCGGGGTAGGGTTAGGGTTAGGGTTCGGGCTAGGGTTAGGGTTAGGGGACGGGGACGGTTTAGGGTCCAGGTGAGGGTACGGCAACGCTTTAGGGGGAGCGTGCGTGTGAGGGTGCGGGTTAGTGTTATCGTACGGGTTAGGATTAGGTGACGGGTGATGGTCAGGCTTCGGGGAAGAGTTAGGGTTAGGGTTCGGGCTAGGGTTAGGCTTAGGGGACGGGGACGGTTTAGGGTCCAGGTGAGGGTACGGCAACGCTTTAGGGGGAGCGTGCGTGTGAGGGTGCGGGTTAGTGGTAGCGTACGGGTTAGGATTAGGGGACGGGTGAGGGTCAGTCTTCGGGGAAGGGTTAGGGTTAGGGTTCGGGCTAGGGTTAGGGTTAGGGGACGGGGACGGTTTAGGGTCCAGGTGAGGGTACGGCAACGCTTTAGGGGGAGCGGGCGTGTGAGGGCGCAGGTTAGTGTTAGCGTACGGGTTAGGATTAGGGGACGGGTGAGGGTCAGGCTTCGGGGAAGGGTTAGGGTTAGGGTTCGGGCTAGGGTTAGGGTTAGGGGACGGGGACAGTTTAGGGTCCAGGTGAGGGTACGGCACCGCTTTAGGGGGAGCGTGTGTGTGAGGGCGCGGGTTAGTGTTAGCGCACGGGTTAGGATTAGGGCACGGGTGAGGGTCAGGCTTCGGGGAAGGGTTAGGGTTAGGGTTCGGGCTAGGGTTAGGCTTAGGGGACGGGTACGGTTTAGGGTCCAGGTGAGGGTACGGCAACGCTTTAGGGGGAGCTCGCGTGTGAGGGCGCGGGTTAGTGTTAGCGTACGGGTTAGGATTAGGGGACGGGTGAGTGTCAGGCTTCCGGAAAGGGTTAGGGTAAGGGTTCGGGCTAGGGTTAGGGTTAGGGGACGGGGACGGTTTAGGGTCCAGGTGAGGGTACGGCAACGCTTTAGGGGGAGCGTGCGTGTGTGGGCGCGGGTTAGTGTTAGCGTACGGGTTAGGATTAGGGGACGGGTGAGTGTCAGGCTTCCGGAAAGGGTTAGGGTAAGGGTTCGGGCTAGGGTTAGGGTTAGGGGACGGGGACGGTTTAGGGTCCAGGTGAGGGTACGGCAACGCTTTAGGGGGAGCGTGCGTGTGAGGGCGCGGGTTAGTGTTAGCGTACGGGTTAGGATTAGGGGACGGGTGAGGGTCAGGCTTCGGGGAAGGGCTAGGTTTAGGGTTCGGGCTAGGGTTAGGGTTAGGGAACTGGGACGGTTTAGGCTCCAGGTGAGGGTACGGCAACGCTTTAGGGGGAGCGTGCGTGTGAGGGTGCGGATTAGTGTTAGCGTACGGGTTAGGATTAGGGGACGGGTGAGGGTCAGGCTTCGGGGAAGTGTTAGGGTTAGGGTTCGGGCTAGGGTTAGGGTTAGGGAACGGGGACGGTTTAGGGTCCAGGTGAGGGTACGGCAAAGCTTTAGGGGGAGCGTGCGTGTGAGGGCGCGGGTTAGTGTTAGAGAACGGGTTAGGATTATGGGCACGGATGAGGGTCAGGCTTCGGGGAAGGGTTAGGGTTAGGGTTCGGGCTAGGGTTAGGGTTAGGGGACGGGGACGGTTTAGGGTCCAGGTGAGGGTAAGGCAACGCTTTAGGGGGAGCGTGCATGTGAGGGCGTGGGTTAGTGTTAGCGTACGGGTTAGGATTAGGGGACGGGTGAGGGTCAGGCTTCGGGGAAGGGTTAGGGTTAGGGTTCGGGCTAGGGTTAGGGTTAGGGGACGGGGACGGTTTAGGGTCCAGGTGAGAGTACGGCAACGCTTTAGGGGGAGCGTGCGTGTGAGGGCGCGGGTTAGTGTTAGCGTACGGGTTAGGATTAGGGGACGGGTGAGGGTCAGGCTTCGGGGAAGGTTTAGGTTTAGGGTTCGGGCTAGGGTTAGGGTTAGGGGACGGGGACGGTTTAGGGTCCAGGTGAGGGTTCGGCAACGCTTTAGGGGGAGCGTGCGTGTGAGGTCGCGGGTTAGTGTTAGCGTACGGGTTAGGATTAGGGGACGGGTGAGGGTCAGGCTTCGGGGCAGGGTTAGTGTTAGGGTTCGGGATAGGGTTAGGGTTAGGGGACGGGGACGGTTTAGGGTCCAGGTGAGGGTACGGCAACGCTTTAGGGGGAGCGTGCGTGAGAGGGCGCGTGTTAGTGTTAGCGTACGGGTTAGGATTAGGGGACGGGTGAGGCTCAGGCTTCGGGGAAGGGCTAGGTTTAGGGTTCGGGCTAGGGTTAGGGTTAGGGGACGGGGACTGTTTAGGGTCCAGGTGAGGGTACGGCAACGCTTTAGGGGGAGCGTGCGTGTGAGGGCGCGGGTTAGTGTTAGCGTACGGGTTAGGATTAGGGGACGGGTGAGGGTCAGGCTTCGGGGAAGTGTTAGCGTTAGGGTTCGCGATAGGGTTAGGGTTAGGGGACGGGGACGGTTTAGGGTCCAGGTGAGGGTACGGCAACGCTTTAGGGGGAGCGTGCGTGTGAGGGCGCGGGTTAGTGTTAGCGTACGGGTTAGGATTATGGGCACGGATGAGGGTCAGGCTTCGGGGAAGGGTTAGGGTTAGGGTTCGGGCTAGGGTTAGGGTTAGGGGACGGGGACGGTTTAGGGTCCAGGTGAGGGTACGGCAACGCTTTAGAGGGAGCGTGCATGTGAGGGCGTGGGTTAGTGTTAGCGTACGGGTTAGGATTATGGGACGGGTGAGGGTCAGGCTTCGGGGAAGGGTTAGGGTTAGGGTTCGGGCTAGGGTTAGGGTTAGGGGACGGGGACGGTTTAGGGTCCAGGTGAGGGTACGGCAACGCTTTAGGGGGAGCGTGCGTGTGAGGGCGCGGGTTAATGTTATCGTACGGGTTAGGATTAGGGGACGGGTGAGGGTCAGGCTTCGGGGAAGGGTTAGGGTTAGGGTTCGGGCTAGGGTTAGGGTTAGGGGACGGGGACGGTTTAGGGTCCAGGTGAGGGTACGGCAACGCTTTAGGGGGAGCGTGCGTGTGAGGGCGCGGGTTAGTGTTAGCGTACGGGTTAGGATTAGGCCACGGGTGAGGGTCAGGCTTCGGGGAAGGGTTAGGGTTAGGGTTCGGGCTAGGGTTAGGGTTAGGGGACGGGGACGGTTTAGGGTCCAGGTGAGGGTACGGCAACGCTTTAGGGAGAGCATGCGTGTGAGGGCGTGGGTTAGTGTTAGGGTTAGGGTTAGGGTTAGGGTTCGGGCAAGGGTTAGGGTTAGGGGACGGGGACGGTTTAGGGTCCAGGTGAGGGTACGGCAACGCTTTAGGGGGAGCGTGCGTGTGAGGGCGCGGGTTAGTGTTAGCGTACGGGTTAGGATTAGGGGACGGGTGAGGGTCAGGCTTCGGGGAAGGGTTAGGTTTAGGGTTCGGGCTAGGGTTAGGGTTAGGGGATGGGGACGGTTTAGGGTCCAGGTGAGGGTACGGCAACGCTTTAGGGGGAGCGTGCGTGTGAGGGCGCGGGTTAGTGTTAGCGTACGGGTTAGGATTAGGGCACGTGTGAGAGTCAGGCTTCGGGGAAGGGTTAGGTTTAGGGTTCGGGCTAGGGTTAGGGTTAGGGGACGGGGACGGTTTAGGGTCCAGGTGAGGGTACGGCAACGCTTTAGGGGGAGCGTGCGTGTGAGGGCGCGGGTTAGTGTTAGCGTACAGGTTACGATTATGTGACGGGTGAGGGTAAGGCTTCAGGGAAGGGTTAGGGTTAGGGTTCGGGCTAGGGTTAGGGTTAGGGGACGGGGACGGTTTAGGGTCCAGGTGAGGGTACGGCAACGCTTTAGGGGGAGCGTGCGTGTGAGGGCACGGGTTAGTGTTAGCGTACGGGTTAGGTTTAGGGGACGGGTGAGTGTCAGGCTTCCGGAAAGGGTTAGGGTTAGGGTTCGGGCTAGGGTTAGTGTTAGGGGACGGGGACAGTTTAGGGTCCAGGTGAGGGTACTGCAATGCTTTAGGGGGAGCGTGCGTGTGAGGGCGCGGGTTAGTGTTAGCGTACGGGTTAGGATTAGGGGACGGGTGAGGGTCAGGCTTCGGGGAAGGGCTAGGTTTAGGTTCCGGGCTAGGGTTAGGGTTAGGGGACGGGGACGGTTTAGGGTCCAGGTGAGGGTACGGCAACGCTTTAGGGGGAGCGTGCGTGTGAGGGCGCGGGTTAGTGTTATCGTACGGGTTAGGATTAGGGGACGGGTGAGGGGCAGGCTTCGGGGAAGGGTTAGGGTTAGGGTTCGGGCTAGGGTTAGGGTTAGGGGACGGGGACGGTTTAGGGTCCAGGTGAGGGTACAGCAACGCTTTAGGGGGAGCGTGCGTGTGAGGGCGCGGGTTAGTGTTAAGATACGCGTTAGGCTAACGGGACGGGTGAGGGCCAGGCTTCGGGGAAGGGTTAGGGTTAGGGTTCGGGCTAGGGTTAGGGTTAGGGGACGGGGCCGGTTTAGGGTCCAGGTGAGGGTACGGCAACGCTTTAAGGGGAGCGTGCGTGTGAGGGAGCGGGTTAGTGTTAGCGTACGGCTTAGGTTAGGGGACGGGTGAGGGTCAGGCTTCGGGGAAGGGTTAGGTTTAGGGTTCGCGTTAGGGTTAGGGTTAGGTGACCGGGACGGTTTAGGGTCCAGGTGAGGGTACGGCAACGCTTTAGGGGGAGCGTGCGTGTGAGGGCGTGGGTTAGTGTTAGCGTACGGGTTAGGATTAGGGGACGGGTGAGGGTCAGGCTTCGGGGAAGGGTTAGGGTTAGGGTTCGGGCTAGGGTTAGGGTTAGGGGACGGGGACGGTTTAGGGTCCAGGTGAGGGTACGGCAACGCTTTAGTGGGAGCGTGCGTGTGAGGGCGTGGGTTAGTGTTATGGTACGGGTTAGGATTAGGGGACGGGTGAGGGTCAGGATTCAGGGAAGGGTTAGGGTTAGGGTTCAGGCTAGGGTTAGGGTTAGGGGACGGGGACGGTTTAGGGTCCAGGTGAGGGTATGGCAACGCTTTAGGGGGAGCGTGCGTGTGAGGGCGCGGGTTAGTTTTAGCGTACGGGTTAGGATTAGGGCACGGGTGAGGGTCAGGCTTCGGGGAAGGGTTAGGGTTAGGGTTCGGGCTAGGGTTAGGGTTAGGGGACGGGGACGGTTTAGGGTCCAGGTGAGGGTACGGCAACGCATTAGGGGGAGCGTGCGTGTGAGGGCGCGGGTTAGTGTTAGCGTACAGGTTAGGATTAGGGGACGGGTGAGTGTAAGGCTTCGGGGAAGGGTTAGGGTTAGGGTTCGGGCTAGGGTTAGCGTTAGGGGACGGGGACGGTTTAGGGTCCAGGTGAGGGTACGGCAACGCTTTAGGGGGAGCGTGCGTGTGAGGGCATGGGTTAGTGTTAGCGTACGGGTTAGGTTTAGGGGACGGGTGAGTGTCAGGCTTCCGGAAAGGGTTAGGGTTAGGGTTCGGGCTAGGGTTAGTGTTAGGGGACGGGGACAGTTTAGGGTCCAGGTGAGGGTACTGCAACGCTTTAGGGGGAGCGTGCGTGTGAGGGCGCGGGTTAGTGTTAGCGTACGGGTTAGGATTAGGGGACGGGTGAGGGTCACGCTTCGAGGAAGGGCTAGGTTTAGGTTCCGGGCTAGGGTTAGGGTTAGGGGACGGGGACGGTTTAGGGTCCAGGTGAGGGTACGGCAACGCTTTAGGGGGAGCGTGCGTGTGAGGGCGCGGGTTAGTGTTATCGTACGGGTTAGGATTAGGGGACGGGTGAGGGGCAGGCTTCGGGGAAGGGTTAGGGTTAGGGTTCGGGCTAGGGTTAGGGTTAGGGGACGGGGACGGTTTAGGGTCCAGGTGAGGGTACGGCAACGCTTTAGGGGGAGCGTGCGTGTGAGGGCGCGGGTTAGTGTTAGGATACGCGTTAGGCTAACGGGACGGGTGAGGGCCAGGCTTCGGGAAGGGTTAGGGTTAGGGTTCGGGCTAGGGTTACGGATAGGGGACGGGGCCGGTTTAGGGTCCAGGTGAGGGTACGGCAACGCTTTAGGGGGAGCGTGCGTGTGAGGGCGCGGGTTAGTGTTAGCGTACGGCTTAGGTTAGGGGACGGGTGAGGGTCAGGCTTCGGGGAAGGGTTAGGTTTAGGGTTCGGGCTAGGGTTAGGGTTAGGTGACCGGGACGGTTTAGGGTCCAGGTGAGGGTACGGCAACGCTTTAGGGGGAGCGTGCGTGTGAGGGCGTGCGTTAGTGTTAGCGTACGGGTTAGGATTAGGGGACGGGTGAGGGTCAGGCTTCGGGTAATAGTTAGGGTTAGGGTTCGGGCTAGGGTTAGGGTTAGGGGACGGGGACGGTTTAGGGTCCAGGTGAGGGTACGGCAACGCTTTAGGGGGAGCGTGCGTGTGAGGGCGTGGGTTAGTGTTATGGTACGGGTTAGGATTAGGGGACGGGTGGGGGTCAGGATTCAGGGAAGTGTTAGGGTTAGGGTTCGGGCTAGGGTTAGGGTTAGGGGACGGGGACGGTTTAGGGTCCAGGTGAGGGTACGGCAACGCTTTAGGGGGAGCGTGCGTGTGAGGGCGCGGGTTAGTGTTAGCGTACAGGTTAGGATTAGGGGACGGGTGAGTGTAAGGCTTCGGGGAAGGGTTAGGGTTAGGGTTCGGGCTAGGGTTAGGGTTACGGGGAAGGGTTAGGGTTAGGGTTCGGGCTAGGGTTAGGGTTAGGAGACGGGGACGGTTTAGGGTCCAGGTGAGGGTTCGGCAACGCTTTAGGGGGAGCGTGCGTGTGAGGGCGCGGGTTAGTGTTAGCGTACGGGTTAGGATTAGGGGACGGGTGAGTGTCAGGCTTCCGCAAAGGGTTAGGGTTAGGGTTCGGTCTAGGGTTAGGGTTAGGGGACGGGGACGGTTTAGGGTCCAGGTGAGGGTACGGCAACGCTTTAGGGGAAGCGTGCGTGTGAGGGCGCGGGTTAGTGTTAGCGTACGGGTTAGGATTAGAGGACGGGTGAGGGTCAGGCTTCGGGGAAGGGTTAGGGTTAGGGTTCGGGCTAGGGTTAGGGTTAGGGGATGCGGACGGTTTAGGGTCCAGGTGAGTGTACGGCAACGCTTTTGGGGGAGCGTGCGTGTGAGGGCACGGGTTAGTGTTAGCGTACGGGTTAGGATTAGGGGACGGGTGAGGGTCAGGCTTCGGGGAAGGGTTAGGGTTAGGGTTCGGGCTAGGGTTAGGGTTAGGGGACGGGGACGGTTTAGGGTCAAGGTGAGGGTACGGCAACGCTTTAGGGGGAGGGTGCGTGTGAGGGCGCGGGTTAGTGTTAGCGTACGGGTTAGGATTAGGGGACGGGTGAGGGTCAGGCTTCGGGGTAGGGTTAGGGTTAGGGTTCGGGCTAGGGTTAGGGTTAGGGGACGGGGACGGTTTAGGGTCCAGGTGAGGGTACGGCAACGCATTAGGGGGAGCGTGCGTGTGAGGGCGTGGGTTAGTGTTAGCGTACGGGTTAGGATTAGGGCACGGGTGAGAGTCAGGCTTCGGGGAAGTGTTAGGGTTAGGGTTCGGGCTAGGGTTAGGGTTAGGGGACGGGGACGGTTTAGGGTCAAGGTGAGGGTACGGAAACGCTTTAAGGGGAGCGTGCGTATGAGGGCACGGGTTAGTGTTAGCGTACGGGTTAGGATTAGGGCACGGGTGAGGGTCAGGCTTCGGGGAAGGGTTAGGGTTAGGGTTCGGGCTAGAGTAAGGGTTAGGGGATGCGGACGGTTTAGGGTCCAGGTGAGGGTACGGCAACGCTTTAGGGGGAGCGTGCGTGTGAGGACGCGGGTTAGTGTTCGCGTACGGGTTAGGATTAGGGGACGGGTGAGGGTAAGGCTTCGGGGAAGGGTTAGGGTTAGGGTTCGGGCTAGGGTTAGGGTTAGGGGACGGGGACGGTTTAGAGTCCAGGTGAGGGTACGGCAACGCTTTAGGGGGAGCGTGCGTGTGAGGGTGCGGGTTAGTGTTATCGTACGGGTTAGGATTAGGGGACGGGTGATGGTCAGGCTTCGGGGAAGAGTTAGGGTTAGGGTTCGGGCTAGGGTTAGGCTTAGGGGACGGGGACGGTTTAGGGTCCAGGTGAGGGTACGGCAACGCTTTAGGGGGAGCGTGCATGTGAGGGTGCGGGTTAGTGGTAGCGTACGGGTTAGGATTAGGGGACGGGTGAGGGTCAGTCTTCGGGGAAGGGTTAGGGTTAGGGTTCGGGCTAGGGTTAGGGTTAGGGGACGGGGACGGTTTAGGGTCCAGGTGAGGGTACGGCAACGCTTTAGGGGGAGCGGGCGTGTGAGGGCGCAGGTTAGTGTTAGCGTACGGGTTAGGATTAGGGGACGGGTGAGGGTCAGGCTTCGGGGAAGGGTTAGGGTTAGGGTTCGGGCTAGGGTTAGGGTTAGGGGACGGGGACAGTTTAGGGTCCAGGTGAGGGTACGGCACCGCTTTAGGGGGAGCGTGTGTGTGAGGGCGCGGGTTAGTGTTAGCGCACGGGTTAGGATTAGGGCACGGGTGAGGGTCAGGCTTCGGGGAAGGGTTAGGGTTAGGGTTCGGGCTAGGGTTAGGGTTAGGGGACGGGGACGGTTTAGGGTCCAGGTGAGGGTACGGCAACGCTTTAGGGGGAGCGTGCGTGTGAGGGCGCGGGTTAGTGTTAGCGTACGGGTTAGGATTAGGGGACGGGTGAGTGTCAGGCTTCCGGAAAGGGTTAGGGTAAGGGTTCGGGCTAGGGTTAGGGTTAGGGGACGGGGACGGTTTAGGGTCCAGGTGAGGGTACGGCAACGCTTTAGGGGGAGCGTGCGTGTGAGGGCGCGGGTTAGTGTTAGCGTACGGGTTAGGATTAGGGGACGGGTGAGTGTCAGGCTTCCGGAAAGGGTTAGGGTAAGGGTTCGGGCTAGGGTTAGGGTTAGGGGACGGGGACGGTTTAGGGTCCAGGTGAGGGTACGGCAACGCTTTAGGGGGAGCGTGCGTGTGAGGGCGCGGGTTAGTGTTAGCGTACGGGTTAGGATTAGGGGACGGGTGAGGGTCAGGCTTCGGGGAAGGGCTAGGTTTAGGGTTCGGGCTAGGGTTAGGGTTAGGGAACTGGGACGGTTTAGGCTCCAGGTGAGGGTACGGCAACGCTTTAGGGGGAGCGTGCGTGTGAGGGTGCGGGTTAGTGTTAGCGTACGGGTTAGGATTAGGTGACGGGTGAGGGTCAGGCTTCGGGGAAGTGTTAGGGTTAGGGTTCGGGCTAGGGTTAGGGTTAGGGAACGGGGACGGTTTAGGGTCCAGGTGAGGGTACGGCAAAGCTTTAGGGGGAGCGTGCGTGTGAGGGCGCGGGTTAGTGTTAGCGAACGGGTTAGGATTATGGGCACGGATGAGGGTCAGGCTTCGGGGAAGGGTTAGGGTTAGGGTTCGGGCTAGGGTTAGGGTTAGGGGACGGGGACGGTTTAGGGTCCAGGTGAGGGTAAGGCAACGCTTTAGGGGGAGCGTGCATGTGAGGGCGTGGGTTAGTGTTAGCGTACGGGTTAGGATTAGTGGACGGGTGAGGGTCAGGCTTCGGGGAAGGGTTAGGGTTAGGGTTCGGGCTAGGGTTAGGGTTAGGGGACGGGGACGGTTTAGGGTCCAGGTGAGAGTACGGCAACGCTTTAGGGGGAGCGTGCGTGTGAGGGCGCGGGTTAGTGTTAGCGTACGGGTTAGGATTAGGGGACGGGTGAGGGTCAGGCTTCGGGGAAGGTTTAGGTTTAGGGTTCGGGCTAGGGTTAGGGTTAGGGGACGGGGACGGTTTAGGGTCCAGGTGAGGGTACGGCAACGCTTTAGGGGGAGCGTGCGTGTGAGGTCGCGGGTTAGTGTTAGCGTACGGGTTAGGATTAGGGCACGGGTGAGGGTCAGGCTTCGGGGAAGGGTTAGGGTTAGGGTTCGGGCTAGGGTTACGGTTAGGGGACGGGGACGGTTTAGGGTCCAGGTGAGGGTACGGCAACGCTTTAGGGGGAGCGTGCGTGTGAGGGTGCGGGTTAGTGTTAGCGTACGGGTTAGGATTAGGGGACGGGTGAGGGTCAGGCTTCGGGGAAGGGTTAGGGTTAGGGTTCGGGCTAGGGTTAGGGTTAGGGGACGGGGACGGTTTAGGGTCCAGGTGAGGGTACGGCAACGCTTTAGGGGGAGCGTGCGTGTGAGGGCGCGGGTTAGTGTTAGTGTACGGGTTAGGATTAGGGGACGGGTGAGTGTCAGGCTTCCGGAAAGGGTTAGGGTAAGGGTTCGGGCTAGGGTTAGGGTTAGGGGACGGGGACGGTTTAGGGTCCAGGTGAGGGTACGGCAACGCTTTAGGGGGAGCGTGCGTGTGAGGGCGCGGGTTAGTGTTAGCGTACGGGTTAGGATTAGGGGACGGGTGAGTGTCAGGCTTCCGGAAAGGGTTAGGGTAAGGGTTCGGGCTAGGGTTAGTGTTAGGGGACGGGGACGGTTTAGGGTCCAGGTGAGGGTACGGCAACGCTTTAGGGGGAGCGTGCGTGTGAGGGCGCGGGTTAGTGTTAGCGTACGGGTTAGGATTAGGGGACGGGTGAGGGTCAGGCTTCGGGGAAGGGCTAGGTTTAGGGTTCGGGCTAGGGTTAGGGTTAGGGAACTGGGACGGTTTAGGCTCCAGGTGAGGGTACGGCAACGCTTTAGGGGGAGCGTGCGTGTGAGGGTGCGGATTAGTGTTAGCGTACGGGTTAGGATTAGGGGACGGGTGAGGGTCAGGCTTCGGGGAAGTGTTAGGGTTAGGGTTCGGGCTAGGGTTAGGGTTAGGGAACGGGGACGGTTTAGGGTCCAGGTGAGGGTACGGCAAAGCTTTAGGGGGAGCGTGCGTGTGAGGGCGCGGGTTAGTGTTAGAGAACGGGTTAGGATTATGGGCACGGATGAGGGTCAGGCTTCGGGGAAGGGTTAGGGTTAGGGTTCGGGCTAGGGTTAGGGTTAGGGGACGGGGACGGTTTAGGGTCCAGGTGAGGGTAAGGCAACGCTTTAGGGGGAGCGTGCATGTGAGGGCGTGGGTTAGTGTTAGCGTACGGGTTAGGATTAGGGGACGGGTGAGGGTCAGGCTTCGGGGAAGGGTTAGGGTTAGGGTTCGGGCTAGGGTTAGGGTTAGGGGACGGGGACGGTTTAGGGTCCAGGTGAGAGTACGGCAACGCTTTAGGGGGAGCGTGCGTGTGAGGGCGCGGGTTAGTGTTAGCGTACGGGTTAGGATTAGGGGACGGGTGAGGGTCAGGCTTCGGGGAAGGTTTAGGTTTAGGGTTCGGGCTAGGGTTAGGGTTAGGGGACGGGGACGGTTTAGGGTCCAGGTGAGGGTTCGGCAACGCTTTAGGGGGAGCGTGCGTGTGAGGGCGCGGGTTAGTGTTAGCGTACGGGTTAGGATTAGGGAACGGGTGAGGGTCAGGCTTCGGGGTAGGGTTAGGGTTAGGGTTCGGGCTAGGGTTAGGGTTAGGGGACGGGGACGGTTTAGGGTCGAGGTGAGGGTACGGCAACGCTTTAGGGGGATCGTGCGTGAGAGGGCGCGTGTTCGTGTTAGCGTACGGGTTAGGATTAGGGCACGGGTGAGGGTCAGGCTTCGGGGAAGGGTTAGGGTTAGGTTTCGGGCTAGGGTTAGGGTTAGGGGACGGGGACGGTTTAGGGTCCAGGTGAGGGTACGGCAACGCTTTAGGGGGAGCGTGCGTGTGAGGGCGTGGGTTAGTGTTAGCGTACGGGTTAGGATTAGGGGACGGGTGAGGGTCAGGCTTCGGGGCAGGGTTAGTGTTAGGTTTCGGGATAGGGTTAGGGTTAGGGGACGGGGACGGTTTAGGGTCCAGGTGAGGGTACGGCAACGCTTTAGGGGGAGCGTGCCTGAGAGGGCGCGTGTTAGTGTTAGCGTACGGGTTAGGATTAGGGGACGGGTGAGGCTCAGGCTTCGGGGAAGGGCTAGGTTTAGGGTTCGAGCTAGGGTTAGGGTTAGGGGACGGGGACTGTTTAGGGTCCAGGTGAGGGTACGGCAACGCTTTAGGGGGAGCGTGCGTGTGAGGGCGCGGGTTAGTGTTAGCGTACGGGTTAGGATTAGGGGACGGGTGAGGGTCAGGCTTCGGGGAAGTGTTAGCGTTAGGGTTCGCGATAGGGTTAGGGTTAGGGGACGGGGACGGTTTAGGGTCCAGGTGAGGGTACGGCAACGCTTTAGGGGGAGCGTGCGTGTGAGGGCGCGGGTTAGTGTTAGCGTACGGGTTAGGATTATGGGCACGGATGAGGGTCAGGCTTCGGGGAAGGGTTAGGGTTAGGGTTCGGGCTAGGGTTAGGGTTAGGGGACGGGGACGGTTTAGGGTCCAGGTGAGGGTACGGCAACGCTTTAGAGGGAGCGTGCATGTGAGGGCGTGGGTTAGTGTTAGCGTACGGGTTAGGATTAGGGGACGGGTGAGGGTCAGGCTTCGGGGTAGGGTTAGGGTTAGGGTTCGGGCTAGGGTTAGGGTTAGGGGACGGGGACGGTTTAGGGTCCAGGTGAGGGTACGGCAACGCTTTAGGGGGAGCGTGCGTGTGAGGGCGCGGGTTAATGTTATCGTACGGGTTAGGATTAGGGGACGGGTGAGGGTCAGGCTTCGGGGAAGGGTTAGGGTTAGGGTTCGGGCTAGGGTTAGGGTTAGGGGACGGGGACGGTTTAGGGTCCAGGTGAGGGTACGGCAACGCTTTAGGGGGAGCGTGCGTGTGAGGGCGCGGGTTAGTGTTAGCGTACGGGTTAGGATTAGGCCACGGGTGAGGGTCAGGCTTCGGGGAAGGGTTAGGGTTAGGGTTCGGGCTAGGGTTAGGGTTAGGGGACGGGGACGGTTTAGGGTCCAGGTGAGGGTACGGCAACGCTTTAGGGAGAGCATGCGTGTGAGGGCGTGGGTTAGTGTTAGCGTACGGGTTAGGATTAGGGCACGGGAGAGGGTCAGGCTTCGGGGAAGGGTTAGTGTTAGTGTTCGGGCTAGGGTTAGGGTTAGGGGACGGGGACGGTTTAGGGTTCAGGTGAGGGTACGGCAACGCTTTGGGGGAGCGTGTGTGTGAGGGCGCGGGTTAGTGTTAGCGTACGGGGTAGGATTAGGGCACGGGTGAGGGTCAGGCTTCGGGGAAGGGTTAGGGTTAGGGTTCGGGCTAGGGTTAGGTTTAGGGGACAGGGACGGTTTAGGGTCCAGGTGAGGGTACGGCAACGCTTTAGGGGGAGCGTGCCTGTGAGGGCGCGGGTTAGTGTTAGCGCACGGGTTAGGATTAGGGGACGGGTGAGGGTCAGGCTTCGTGGTAGGGTTAGGGTTAGGGTTCGGGCTAGGGTTAGGGTTAGGGGACGGGGACGGTTTAGGGTCCAGGTGAGGGTACGGCAACGCTTTAGGGGGAGCGTGCGTGTGAGGGCGCGGGTTAGTGTTAGCGTACGGGTTAGGATTAGGGGACGGGTGAGTGTCAGGCTTCCGGAAAGGGTTAGGGTTAGGGTTCGGGCTAGGGTTAGGGTTAGGGGACGGGGACGGTTTAGGGTCCAGGTGAGGGTACGGCAACGCTTTAGAGGGAGTGTGCGTGTGAGGGCGCGGGTTAGTGTTAGCGTACGGGTTAGGATTAGGGGACGGGTGAGGGTCAGGCTTCGGGGAAGGGTTAGGTTTAGGGTTCGGGCTAGGGTTAGGGTTAGGGGACGGGGACGGTTTAGGGTCCAGGTGAGGGTACGGCAACGCTTTAGGGGGAGCGTGCGTGTGAGGGCGCGGGTTAGTGTTAGCGTACGGGTTAGGATTAGGGGACGGGTGAGGGTCAGGCTTCGGGGAAGGGTTAGGGTTAGGGTTCGGGCTAGGGTTAGGGTTAGGGGACGGGGACGGTTTAGGGTCCAGGTGAGGGTACGGCAACGCTTTAGGGGGAGCGTGCGTGTGAGGGCGCGGGTTAGTGTTAGCGTACGGGTTAGGATTAGGGGACGGGTGAGGGTCAGGCTTCGGGGAAGGGTTAGGCTTAGGGTTCGGGCTAGGGTTAGGGTTAGGGGACGGGGACAGTTTAGGGTCCAGGTGAGGGTACGGCAACGCTTTAGGGGGAGCGTGCGTGTGAGGGCGCGGGTTAGTGTTAGCGTACGGGTTAGGATTAGGGGACGGGTGAGGGTCAGGCTTCGGGGAAGGGTTAGGGTTAGGGTTCGGGTTAGGGTTAGGGTTAGGGTACGGGGACGGTTTAGGGTCCAGGAGAGGGTACGGCAACGCTTTAGGGGGAGCGTGCGTGTGAGGGCGCAGGTTAGTTTTAGCGTATGGGTTAGGATTAGGGGACGGGTGAGGGTCAGGCTTCGGGGAAGGGTTAGGGTTAGGGTTCGGGCTAGGGTTAGGGTTAGGGGACGGGGACGGTTTAGGGTCCAGGTGAGGGTACGGCAGCGCTTTAGGGGGAGCGTGCGTGTGAGGGCGTGGGTTAGTGTTAGCGTACGGGTTAGGATTAGGGGACGGGTGAGGGTCAGGCTTCGCGGAAGGTTTAGGGTTAGGGTTCGGGCTAGGGTTAGGGTTAGGGGACGGGGACGGTTTAGGGTCGAGGTGAGGGTACGGCAACGCTTTAGGGGGATCGTGCGTGAGAGGGCGCGTGTTAGTGTTAGCGTACGGGTTAGGATTAGGGCACGGGTGAGGGTCAGGCTTCGGGGAAGGGTTAGGGTTAGGTTTCGGGCTAGGGTTAGGGTTAGGGGACGGGGACGGTTTAGGGTCCAGGTGAGGGTACGGCAACGCTTTAGGGGGAGCGTGCGTGTGAGGGCGTGGGTTAGTGTTAGCGTACGGGTTAGGATAGGGGACGGGTGAGGGTCAGGCTTCGGGGCAGGGTTAGTGTTAGGGTTCGGGATAGGGTTAGGGTTAGGGGACGGGGACGGTTTAGGGTCCAGGTGAGGGTACGGCAACGCTTTAGGGGGAGCGTGCGTGAGAGGGCGCGTGTTAGTGTTACCGTACGGGTTAGGATTAGGGGACGGGTGAGGCTCAGGCTTCGGGGAAGGGCTAGGTTTAGGGTTCGGGCTAGGGTTAGGGTTAGGGGACGGGGACTGTTTAGGGTCCAGGTGAGGGTACGGCAACGCTTTAGGGGGAGCGTGCGTGTGAGGGCGCGGGTTAGTGTTAGCGTACGGGTTAGGATTAGGGGACGGGTGAGGGTCAGGCTTCGGGGAAGTGTTAGCGTTAGGGTTCGCGATAGGGTTAGGGTTAGGGGACGGGGACGGTTTAGGGTCCAGGTGAGGGTACGGCAACGCTTTAGGGGGAGCGTGCGTGTGAGGGCGCGGGTTAGTGTTAGCGTACGGATTAGGATTATGGGCACGGATGAGGGTCAGGCTTCGGGGAAGGGTTAGGGTTAGGGTTCGGGCTAGGGTTAGGGTTAGGGGACGGGGACGGTTTAGGGTCCAGGTGAGGGTACGGCAACGCTTTAGAGGGAGCGTGCATGTGAGGGCGTGGGTTAGTGTTAGCGTACGGGTTAGGATTAGGGGACGGGTGAGGGTCAGGCTTCGGGGTAGGGTTAGGGTTAGGGTTCGGGCTAGGGTTAGGGTTAGGGGACGGGGACGGTTTAGGGTCCAGGTGAGGGTACGGCAACGCTTTAGGGGGAGCGTGCGTGTGAGGGCGCGGGTTAATGTTATCGTACGGGTTAGGATTAGGGGACGGGTGAGGGTCAGGCTTCGGGGAAGGGTTAGGGTTAGGGTTCGGGCTAGGGTTAGGGTTAGGGGACGGGGACGGTTTAGGGTCCAGGTGAGGGTACGGCAACGCTTTAGGGGGAGCGTGCGTGTGAGGGCGAGGGTTAGTGTTAGCGTACGGGTTAGGATTAGGCCACGGGTGAGGGTCAGGCTTCGGGGAAGGGTTAGGGTTAGGGTTCGGGCTAGGGTTAGGGTTAGGGGACGGGGACGGTTTAGGGTCCAGGTGAGGGTACGGCAACGCTTTAGGGAGAGCATGCGTGTGAGGGCGTGGGTTAGTGTTAGCGTACGGGTTAGGATTAGGGCACGGGAGAGGGTCAGGCTTCGGGGAAGGGTTAGTGTTAGTGTTCGGGCTAGGGTTAGGGTTAGGGGACGGGGACGGTTTAGGGTTCAGGTGAGGGTACGGCAACGCTTTGGGGGAGCGTGTGTGTGAGGGCGCGGGTTAGTGTTAGCGTACGGGGTAGGATTAGGGCACGGGTGAGGGTCAGGCTTCGGGGAAGGGTTAGGGTTAGGGTTCGGGCTAGGGTTAGGTTTAGGGGACGGGGACGGTTTAGGGTCCAGGTGAGGGTACGGCAACGCTTTAGGGGGAGCGTGCCTGTGAGGGCGCGGGTTAGTGTTAGCGCACGGGTTAGGATTAGGGGACGGGTGAGGGTCAGGCTTCGTGGTAGGGTTAGGGTTAGGGTTCGGGCTAGGGTTAGGGTTAGGGGATGGGGACGGTTTAGGGTCCAGGTGAGGGTACGGCAACGCTTTAGGGGGAGCGTGCGTGTGAGGGCGCGGGTTAGTGTTAGCGTACGGGTTAGGATTAGGGGACGGGTGAGTGTCAGGCTTCCGGAAAGGGTTAGGGTTAGGGTTCGGGCTAGGGTTAGGGTTAGGGGACGGGGACGGTTTAGGGTCCAGGTGAGGGTACGGCAACGCTTTAGAGGGAGTGTGCGTGTGAGGGCGCGGGTTAGTGTTAGCGTACGGGTTAGGATTAGGGGACGGGTGAGGGTCAGGCTTCGGGGAAGGGTTAGGTTTAGGGTTCGGGCTAGGGTTAGGGTTAGGGGACGGGGACGGTTTAGGGTCCAGGTGAGGGTACGGCAACGCTTTAGGGGGAGCGTGCGTGTGAGGGCGCGGGTTAGTGTTAGCGTACGGGTTAGGATTAGGGGACGGGTGAGGGTCAGGCTTCGGGGAAGGGTTAGGGTTAGGGTTCGGGCTAGGGTTAGGGTTAGGGGACGGGGACGGTTTAGGGTCCAGGTGAGGGTACGGCAACGCTTTAGGGGGAGCGTGCGTGTGAGGGCGCGGGTTAGTGTTAGCGTACGGGTTAGGATTAGGGCACGGGTGATGTTCAGGCTTCGGGGAAGGGTTAGGTTTAGTGTTCGGGCTAGGGTTAGGGTTAGGGGACGGGGACGGTTTAGCGTCCAGGTGAGGGTACGGCAACGCTTTAGGGGGAGCGTGCGTGTGAGGGCGCGGGTTAGTGTTAGCGTACGGGTTAGGATTAGGGGACGGGTGAGGGTCAGGCTTCGGGGAAGGGTTAGGCTTAGGGTTCGGGCTAGGGTTAGGGTTAGGGGACGGGGACAGTTTAGGGTCCAGGTGAGGGTACGGCAACGCTTTAGGGGGAGCGTGCGTGTGAGGGCGCGGGTTAGTGTTAGCGTACGGGTTAGGATTAGGGGACGGGTGAGGGTCAGGCTTCGGGGCAGGGTTAGTGTTAGGTTTCGGGATAGGGTTAGGGTTAGGGGACGGGGACGGTTTAGGGTCCAGGTGAGGGTACGGCAACGCTTTAGGGGGAGCGTGCCTGAGAGGGCGCGTGTTAGTGTTAGCGTACGGGTTAGGATTAGGGGACGGGTGAGGCTCAGGCTTCGGGGAAGGGCTAGGTTTAGGGTTCGGGCTAGGGTTAGGGTTAGGGGACGGGGACTGTTTAGGGTCCAGGTGAGGGTACGGCAACGCTTTAGGGGGAGCGTGCGTGTGAGGGCGCGGGTTAGTGTTAGCGTACGGGTTAGGATTAGGGGACGGGTGAGGGTCAGGCTTCGGGGAAGGGTTAGGTTTAGTGTTCGGGCTAGGGTTAGGGTTAGGGGACGGGGACGGTTTAGCGTCCAGGTGAGGGTACGGCAACGCTTTAGGGGGAGCGTGCGTGTGAGGGCGCGGGTTAGTGTTAGCGTACGGGTTAGGATTAGGGGACGGGTGAGGGTCAGGCTTCGGGGTAGGGTTAGGGTTAGGGTTCGGGCTAGGGTTAGGGTTAGGGGACGGGGACGGTTTAGGGTCCAGGTGAGGGTACGGCAACGCTTTAGGGGGAGCGTGCGTGTGAGGGCGCGGGTTAATGTTATCGTACGGGTTAGGATTAGGGGACGGGTGAGGGTCAGGCTTCGGGGAAGGGTTAGGGTTAGGGTTCGGGCTAGGGTTAGGGTTAGGGGACGGGGACGGTTTAGGGTCCAGGTGAGGGTACGGCAACGCTTTAGGGGGAGCGTGCGTGTGAGGGCGCGGGTTAGTGTTAGCGTACGGGTTAGGATTAGGCCACGGGTGAGGGTCAGGCTTCGGGGAAGGGTTAGGGTTAGGGTTCGGGCTAGGGTTAGGGTTAGGGGACGGGGACGGTTTAGGGTCCAGGTGAGGGTACGGCAACGCTTTAGGGAGAGCATGCGTGTGAGGGCGTGGGTTAGTGTTAGCGTACGGGTTAGGATTAGGGCACGGGAGAGGGTCAGGCTTCGGGGAAGGGTTAGTGTTAGTGTTCGGGCTAGGGTTAGGGTTAGGGGACGGGGACGGTTTAGGGTTCAGGTGAGGGTACGGCAACGCTTTGGGGGAGCGTGTGTGTGAGGGCGCGGGTTAGTGTTAGCGTACGGGGTAGGATTAGGGCACGGGTGAGGGTCAGGCTTCGGGGAAGGGTTAGGGTTAGGGTTCGGGCTAGGGTTAGGTTTAGGGGACAGGGACGGTTTAGGGTCCAGGTGAGGGTACGGCAACGCTTTAGGGGGAGCGTGCCTGTGAGGGCGCGGGTTAGTGTTAGCGCACGGGTTAGGATTAGGGGACGGGTGAGGGTCAGGCTTCGTGGTAGGGTTAGGGTTAGGGTTCGGGCTAGGGTTAGGGTTAGGGGACGGGGACGGTTTAGGGTCCAGGTGAGGGTACGGCAACGCTTTAGGGGGAGCGTGCGTGTGAGGGCGCGGGTTAGTGTTAGCGTACGGGTTAGGATTAGGGGACGGGTGAGTGTCAGGCTTCCGGAAAGGGTTAGGGTTAGGGTTCGGGCTAGGGTTAGGGTTAGGGGACGGGGACGGTTTAGGGTCCAGGTGAGGGTACGGCAACGCTTTAGAGGGAGTGTGCGTGTGAGGGCGCGGGTTAGTGTTAGCGTACGGGTTAGGATTAGGGGACGGGTGAGGGTCAGGCTTCGGGGAAGGGTTAGGTTTAGGGTTCGGGCTAGGGTTAGGGTTAGGGGACGGGGACGGTTTAGGGTCCAGGTGAGGGTACGGCAACGCTTTAGGGGGAGCGTGCGTGTGAGGGCGCGGGTTAGTGTTAGCGTACGGGTTAGGATTAGGGGACGGGTGAGGGTCAGGCTTCGGGGAAGGGTTAGGGTTAGGGTTCAGGCTAGGGTTAGGGTTAGGGGACGGGGACGGTTTAGGGTCCAGGTGAGGGTACGGCAACGCTTTAGGGGGAGCGTGCGTGTGAGGGCGCGGGTTAGTGTTAGCGTACGGGTTAGGATTAGGGCACGGGTGATGTTCAGGCTTCGGGGAAGGGTTAGGTTTAGGGTTCGGGCTAGGGTTAGGGTTAGGGGACGGGGACGGTTTAGCGTCCAGGTGAGGGTACGGCAACGCTTTAGGGGGAGCGTGCGTGTGAGGGCGCGGGTTAGTGTTAGCGTACGGGTTAGGATTAGGGGACGGGTGAGGGTCAGGCTTCGGGGAAGGGTTAGGCTTAGGGTTCGGGCTAGGGTTAGGGTTAGGGGACGGGGACAGTTTAGGGTCCAGGTGAGGGTACGGCAACGCTTTAGGGGGAGCGTGCGTGTGAGGGCGCGGGTTAGTGTTAGCGTACGGGTTAGGATTAGGGGACGGGTGAGGGTCAGGCTTCGGGGAAGGGTTAGGTTTAGGGTTCGGTCTAGGGTTAGGGTTAGGGGACGGGGACGGTTTAGGGTCCAGGTGAGGGTACGGCAACGCTTTAGGGGGAGCATCCGTGTGAGGGCGCGGGTTAGTGTTAGCGTACGGGTTAGGATTAGGGGACGGGTGAGGGTCAGGCTTCGGGGAAGGGTTAGGGTTAGGGTTCGGGTTAGGGTTAGGGTTAGGGTACGGGGACGGTTTAGGGTCCAGGAGAGGGTACGGCAACGCTTTAGGGGGAGCGTGCGTGTGAGGGCGCAGGTTAGTTTTAGCGTATGGGTTAGGATTAGGGGACGGGTGAGGGTCAGGCTTCGGGGAAGGGTTAGGGTTAGGGTTCGGGCTAGGGTTAGGGTTAGGGGACGGGGACGGTTTAGGGTCCAGGTGAGGGTACGGCAGCGCTTTAGGGGGAGCGTGCGTGTGAGGGCGTGGGTTAGTGTTAGCGTACGGGTTAGGATTAGGGGACGGGTGAGGGTCAGGCTTCGCGGAAGGTTTAGGGTTAGGGTTCGGGCTAGGGTTAGGGTTAGGGGACGGGGACGGTTTAGGGTCGAGGTGAGGGTACGGCAACGCTTTAGGGGGATCGTGCGTGAGAGGGCGCGTGTTAGTGTTAGCGTACGGGTTAAGATTAGGGCACGGGTGAGGGTCAGGCTTCGGGGAAGGGTTAGGGTTAGGTTTCGGGCTAGGGTTAGGGTTAGGGGACGGGGACGGTTTAGGGTCCAGGTGAGGGTACGGCAACGCTTTAGGGGGAGCGTGCGTGTGAGGGCGTGGGTTAGTGTTAGCGTACGGGTTAGGATTAGGGGACGGGTGAGGGTCAGGCTTCGGGGCAGGGTTAGTGTTAGGGTTCGGGATAGGGTTAGGGTTAGGGGACGGGGACGGTTTAGGGTCCAGGTGAGGGTACGGCAACGCTTTAGGGGGAGCGTGCGTGAGAGGGCGCGTGTTAGTGTTACCGTACGGGTTAGGATTAGGGGACGGGTGAGGCTCAGGCTTCGGGGAAGGGCTAGGTTTAGGGTTCGGGCTAGGGTTAGGGTTAGGGGACGGGGACTGTTTAGGGTCCAGGTGAGGGTACGGCAACGCTTTAGGGGGAGCGTGCGTGTGAGGGCGCGGGTTAGTGTTAGCGTACGGGTTAGGATTAGGGGACGGGTGAGGGTCAGGCTTCGGGGAAGTGTTAGCGTTAGGGTTCGCGATAGGGTTAGGGTTAGGGGACGGGGACGGTTTAGGGTCCAGGTGAGGGTACGGCAACGCTTTAGGGGGAGCGTGCGTGTGAGGGCGCGGATTAGTGTTAGCGTACGGGTTAGGATTATGGGCACGGATGAGGGTCAGGCTTCGGGGAAGGGTTAGGGTTAGGGTTCGGGCTAGGGTTAGGGTTAGGGGACGGGGACGGTTTAGGGTCCAGGTGAGGGTACGGCAACGCTTTAGAGGGAGCGTGCATGTGAGGGCGTGGGTTAGTGTTAGCGTACGGGTTAGGATTAGGGGACGGGTGAGGGTCAGGCTTCGGGGTAGGGTTAGGGTTAGGGTTCGGGCTAGGGTTAGGGTTAGGGGACGGGGACGGTTTAGGGTCCAGGTGAGGGTACGGCAACGCTTTAGGGGGAGCGTGCGTGTGAGGGCGCGGGTTAATGTTATCGTACGGGTTAGGATTAGGGGACGGGTGAGGGTCAGGCTTCGGGGAAGGGTTAGGGTTAGGGTTCGGGCTAGGGTTAGGGTTAGGGGACGGGGACGGTTTAGGGTCCAGGTGAGGGTACGGCAACGCTTTAGGGGGAGCGTGCGTGTGAGGGCGAGGGTTAGTGTTAGCGTACGGGTTAGGATTAGGCCACGGGTGAGGGTCAGGCTTCGGGGAAGGGTTAGGGTTAGGGTTCGGGCTAGGGTTAGGGTTAGGGGACGGGGACGGTTTAGGGTCCAGGTGAGGGTACGGCAACGCTTTAGGGAGAGCATGCGTGTGAGGGCGTGGGTTAGTGTTAGCGTACGGGTTAGGATTAGGGCACGGGAGAGGGTCAGGCTTCGGGGAAGGGTTAGTGTTAGTGTTCGGGCTAGGGTTAGGGTTAGGGGACGGGGACGGTTTAGGGTTCAGGTGAGGGTACGGCAACGCTTTGGGGGAGCGTGTGTGTGAGGGCACGGGTTAGTGTTAGCGTACGGGGTAGGATTAGGGCACGGGTGAGGGTCAGGCTTCGGGGAAGGGTTAGGGTTAGGGTTCGGGCTAGGGTTAGGTTTAGGGGACGGGGACGGTTTAGGGTCCAGGTGAGGGTACGGCAACGCTTTAGGGGGAGCGTGCCTGTGAGGGCGCGGGTTAGTGTTAGCGCACGGGTTAGGATTAGGGGACGGGTGAGGGTCAGGCTTCGTGGTAGGGTTAGGGTTAGGGTTCGGGATAGGGTTAGGGTTAGGGGATGGGGACGGTTTAGGGTCCAGGTGAGGGTACGGCAACGCTTTAGGGGGAGCGTGCGTGTGAGGGCGCGGGTTAGTGTTAGCGTACGGGTTAGGATTAGGGGACGGGTGAGTGTCAGGCTTCCGGAAAGGGTTAGGGTTAGGGTTCGGGCTAGGGTTAGGGTTAGGGGACGGGGACGGTTTAGGGTCCAGGTGAGGGTACGGCAACGCTTTAGAGGGAGTGTGCGTGTGAGGGCGCGGGTTAGTGTTAGCGTACGGGTTAGGATTAGGGGACGGGTGAGGGTCAGGCTTCGGGGAAGGGTTAGGTTTAGGGTTCGGGCTAGGGTTAGGGTTAGGGGACGGGGACGGTTTAGGGTCCAGGTGAGGGTACGGCAACGCTTTAGGGGGAGCGTGCGTGTGAGGGCGCGGGTTAGTGTTAGCGTACGGGTTAGGATTAGGGGACGGGTGAGGGTCAGGCTTCGGGGAAGGGTTAGGGTTAGGGTTCGGGCTAGGGTTAGGGTTAGGGGACGGGGACGGTTTAGGGTCCAGGTGAGGGTACGGCAACGCTTTAGGGGGAGCGTGCGTGTGAGGGCGCGGGTTAGTGTTAGCGTACGGGTTAGGATTAGGGCACGGGTGATGTTCAGGCTTCGGGGAAGGGTTAGGTTTAGTGTTCGGGCTAGGGTTAGGGTTAGGGGACGGGGACGGTTTAGCGTCCAGGTGAGGGTACGGCAACGCTTTAGGGGGAGCGTGCGTGTGAGGGCGCGGGTTAGTGTTAGCGTACGGGTTAGGATTAGGGGACGGGTGAGGGTCAGGCTTCGGGGAAGGGTTAGGCTTAGGGTTCGGGCTAGGGTTAGGGTTAGGGGACGGGGACAGTTTAGGGTCCAGGTGAGGGTACGGCAACGCTTTAGGGGGAGCGTGCGTGTGAGGGCGCGGGTTAGTGTTAGCGTACGGGTTAGGATTAGGGGACGGGTGAGGGTCAGGCTTCGGGGAAGGGTTAGGGTTAGGGTTCGGGCTAGGGTTAGGGTTAGGGGACGGGGACGGTTTAGGGTCCAGGTGAGGGTACGGCAACGCTTTAGGGGGAGCGTGCGTGTGAGGGCGCGGGTTAGTGTTAGCGTACGGGATAGGATTAGGGGACGGGTGAGGGTCAGGCTTCGTGGAAGGGTTAGGGTTAGGGTTCGGGCTAGGGTTAGGGTTAGGGGACGGGGACGGTTTAGGGTCAAGGTGAGGGTACGGCAATGCTTTAGGGGGAGCGTGCGTGTGAGGGTGCGGGTTAGTGTTAGCGTACGGGTTAGGATTAGGGGACGGGTGAGGGTCAGGCTTCGGGGTAGGGTTAGGGTTAGGGTTCGGGCTAGGGTTAGGGTTAGGGGATGGGGACGGTTTAGGGTCCAGGTGAGGGTACGGCAACGCTTTAGGGGGAGCGTGCGTGTGAGGGCGTGGGTTAGTGTTAGCGTACGGGTTAGGATTAGGGCACAGGTGAGTGTCAGGCTTCGGGGAAGTGTTAGGGTTAGGGTTCGGGCTAGGGTTAGGGTTAGAGGACGGGGACGGTTTAGGGTCCAGGTGAGGATACGGAAACGCTTTAGAGGGAGCGTGCGTATGAGGGCACGGGTTAGTGTTAGCGTACGGGTTAGGATTAGGGCACGGGTGAGGGTCAGGCTTCGGGGAAGGGTTAGGGTTAAGGTTCGGGCTAGGGTAGGGGTTAGGGGATGCGGACGGTTTAGGGTCCAGGTGAGGGTACGGCAATGCTTTAGGGGGAGCGTGCGTGTGAGGACGCGGGTCAGTGTTAGCGTACGGGTTAGGATTAGGGGCAGGTGAGGGTCAGGCTTCGGGGAAGGGTTACGGTTAGGGTTCAGGCTAGGGTTAGGGTTAGGGGAAGGGGACGGTTTAGGGTCCAGGTGAGGGTACGGCAGCGCTTTAGGGGGAGCGTGCGTGTGAGGGCATGGGTTAGTGTTAGCGTACGGGTTAGGATTAGGGGATGGGTGAGGGTCAGGCTTCGGGGAAGGGTTAGTGTTAGGGTTCGGGCTAGGTTTAGGGTTAGGGGATGGGGACGGTTTAGGGTCCAGGTGAGGGTACGGCAACGCTTTAGGGGGAGCGTGCGTGTGAGGGCGTGGGTTATTGTTAGCGTACGGGTTAGGATTAGGGGACGGGTGAGGGTCAGGCTTCGGGGAAGGGCTAGGGTTAGGGTTCGGGCTAGGGTTAGGGTTAGGGGACGGGGACGGTTTAGGGTCCAGGTGAGGGTACGGCAACACTTTAGGGGGAGCGTGCGTGTGAGGGCGCGGGTTAGTGTTAGCGTATGGGTTAGGAATAGGGCATGGGTGAGGGTCAGGCTTCAGGGAAGGGTTAGGGTTAGGGTTCGGGCTAGGGTTAGGGTTAGGGGACGGGGACGGTTTAGGGTCCAGGTGAGGGTACGGCAACGCTTTAGGGGGAGCGTGCGTGTGAGGGCACGGGTTAGTGTTAGCGTACGGGTTAGGATTAGGGCACGGGTGAGGGTCAGGCTTCGGGGAAGGGTTAGGGTTAGGGTTCGGGCTAGGGTTAGGGTTAGGGGACGGGGACGGTTTAGGGTCCAGGTGAGGGTACGGCAGCGCTTTAGGGGGAGCTTGCCTGTGAGGGCGTGGGTTACTGTTAGAGTACGGGTTAGGATTAGGGCACGGGTGAGGGTCAGGCTTCGGGGAAGAGTTAGGGTTAGGGTTCGGGCTAGGATTAGGGTTAGGGGACGGTGACGGTTTAGGGTCCAGGTGAGTGTACGGCAACGCTTTAGGGGGAGCGTGCGTGTGAGGGGGCGGGTTAGTGTTAGCGTACGGGTTAGGATTAGGGCACGGGGGAGGGTCAGGCTTCGGGGAAGTGTTAGGGTTAGGGTTCGGGCTAGGGTTAGGGTTAGGGGATGGGGACGGTTTAGGGTCCAGGTGAGGGTACGGCAACGCTTTACGGGGAGCGTGCGTGTGAGGGCGCGGGTTAGGGTTAGCGTACGGGTTAGGATTAGGGGACGGGTGAGGGTCAGGCTTCGGGGAAGGGTTAGGGTTAGAGTTCGGGCTATGGTTAGGGTTAGGGGACGGGGACGGTTTAGGGTCCAGGTGAGGGTACGGCAACGCTTTAGGGGGAGCGTGCGTGTGAGGGCGCGGGTTATTGTTAGCGTACGGGTTAGGATTAGGGGACGGGTGAGGGTCAGGCTTCGGGGAAGTGTTAGGGTTAGGGTTCGGGCTAGGGTTAGGGTTAGGGGACGGGGACGGTTTAGGGTCCAGGTGAGGGTACGGCAACGCTTTAGGGGGAGCGTGCGTGTGAGGGCGTTGGTTAGTGTTAGCGTACGGGTTAGGATTAGGGGACGGGTGAGGGTCAGGCTTCGGGGAAGGGTTAGGGTTAGGGTTCGGTCTAGGGTTAGGGTTAGGGGACGGGGATGTTTTAGGGTCCAGGTGAGGGTACGGCAACGATTTAGGGGGAGCGTGCGTGTGAGGGCGCAGGTTAGTGTTAGCGTACGGGTTAGGATTAGGGGTCGGGTGAGTGGCAGGCTTCGGGGAAGGGTTAGGGTTAGGGTTCGTGCTAGGGTTAGGGGACGGGGACGGGGACGGTTTAGGGTCCAGGTTAGGATACGGCAGCGCTTTAGGGGGAGCGTGCGTGTGAGGGCGCGGGTTAGTGTTAGCATACGGGTTAGGATTAGGGGACGGGTGAGGGTCAGGCTTCGGGGAAGGGTTAGGGTTAGGATTCGGGCTAGGGTTAGGGTTAGGGGACGGGGACGGTTTAGGGTCCAGGTGAGGGTACGGCAACGCTTTAGGGGGAGCGTGCGTGTGAGGGCGCGGGTTAGTGTTAGCGTACGGGTTAGGATTAGGGGACGGGTGAGGGTCAGGCTTCGGGGAAGGGTTAGGTTTAGGGTTCGGTCTAGGGTTAGGGTTAGGGGACGGGGACGGTTTAGGGTCCAGGTGAGGGTACGGCAACGCTTTAGGGGGAGCATCCGTGTGAGGGCGCGGGTTAGTGTTAGCGTACGGGTTAGGATTAGGGGACGGGTGAGGGTCAGGCTTCGGGGAAGGGTTAGGGTTAGGGTTCGGGTTAGGGTTAGGGTTAGGGGACGGGGACGGTTTAGGGTCCAGGAGAGGGTACGGCAACGCTTTAGGGGGAGCGTGCGTGTGAGGGCGCAGGTTAGTTTTAGCGTATGGGTTAGGATTAGGGGACGGGTGAGGGTCAGGCTTCGGGGAAGGGTTAGGGTTAGGGTTCGGGCTAGGGTTAGGGTTAGGGGACGGGGACAGTTTAGGGTCCAGGTGAGGGTACGGCAGCGCTTTAGGGGGAGCGTGCGTGTGAGGGCGTGGGTTAGTGTTAGCGTACGGGTTAGGATTAGGGGACGGGTGAGGGTCAGGCTTCGCGGAAGGTTTAGGGTTAGGGTTCGGGCTAGGGTTAGGGTTAGGGGACGGGGACGGTTTAGGGTCCAGGTGAGGGTACGGCAACGCTTTAGGGGGAGCGTGCGTGTGAGGGCGCGGGTTAGTGTTAGCGTACGGGTTAGGATTAGGGGACGGGTGAGGGTCAGGCTTCGGGGAAGGGTTAGGGTTAGGGTTCGGGCTAGGGTTAGGGTTAGGGGACGGGGACGGTTTAGGGTCCAGGTGAGGGTACAGCAACGCTTTAGGGGGAGCGTGTGTGTGAGGGCACGGGTTAGTGTTAGCGTACGGGTTAGGATTAGGGCACGGGGGAGGGTCAGGCTTCGGGGAAGGGTTAGGGTTAGGGTTCGGGCTAGGGTTAGGGTTAGGGGACGGGGACGGTTTAGGGTCCAGGTGAGGGTACGGCAATGCTTTAGGGGGAGCGTGCGTGTGAGGGCGCGGGTTAGTGTTAGCGTACGGGTTAGGATTAGGGCACGGGTGAGGGTCAGGCTTCGGGGAAGGGTTAGTGTTAGGGTTCGGGCTAGGGTTAGGGTTAGGGGACGGGGACGGTTTAGGGTCCAGGTGAGGGTACGGCAACGCTTTAGGGGGAGCGTGCGTGTGAGGGCGTGGGTTAGTTTTAGCGTACGGGTTAGGATTAGGGGACGGGTGAGGGTTAGGCTTCGGGGAAGGGTTAGGGTTAGGGTTCGGGCTAGGGTTAGGGTTAGGGGACGGGGACGGTTTAGGGTCCAGGTGAGGGTACGGCAACGCTTTAGGGGGAGCGTGCGTGTGAGGGCCCGGGTTAGTGTTAGCGTACGGGTTAGGATTAGGGGACGGGTGAGGGTCAGGCTTCGGGGAAGGGTTAGGGTTAGGGTTCGGGCTAGGGTTAGGGTTAGGGGACGGGGACGGTTTAGGTTCCAGGTGAGGGTACGGCAACGCTTTAGGTGGAGCGTGCGTGTGAGGGCGCAGGTTAGTGTTAGCGTACGGGTTAGGATTAGGGGACGGGTGAGGGTCAGGCTTCGGGGAAGGGTTAGGGTTAGGGTTCGGGCTAGGGTTAGGGTTAGGGGACGGGGACGGTTTAGGGTCCAGGTGAGGGTACGGCAACGCTTTAGGGGGAGCGTGCGTGTGAGGGCGCGGGTTAGTGTTAGCATACGGGTTAGGATTAGGGGACGGGTGAGGGTCAGGCTTCGAGGTAGGGTTAGGGTTAGGGTTCGGGCTAGGGATAGTGTTAGTGGACGGGGACGGTTTAGGGTCCAGGTGAGGGTACGGCTACGCTTTAGGGGGAGCGTGCGTGTGAGGGCGTGGGTTAGTGTTAGCGTACGGGTTAGGATTAGGGCACGGGTGAGTGTCAGGCTTCGGGGAAGGGTTAGGGTTAGGGTTCGGGCTACGGTTAGGGTTAGGGGACGGGGACGGTTTAGGGTCCTGGTGAGGGTACGGCAGCGCTTTAGGGGGAGCGTGCGTGTGGGGGCACGGGTTACTGTTAGCGTACGGGTTAGGATTAGGGGACGGGTGAGGGTCAGGCTTCGGGGAAGGGTAAGGGTTAGGGTTCGGGGTAGGGTTAGGGTTATGGTTAGGGGACGGTTTAGGGTCCAGGTGAGGGTACGGCAACGCTTTAGGGGGAGCGTGCGTGTGAGGGCGCGGGTTAGTGTTAGCGCACGGGTTAGGATTAAGGCACGGGTGAGGGTCAGGCTTCGGGGAAGGGTTAGGGTTAGGATTCGGGCTAGAGTTAGGGTTAGTGGACGGGGACGGTTTAGCGTCCAGGTGATGGTACGGCAACGCTTTAGGGGGAGTGTGCGTGTGAGAGCGCGGGTTAGTGTTAGCGTACGGGTTAGGATTAGGGGACGGGTGAGGGTCAGGCTTCGGGGAAGGGTTAGGGTTAGGGTTCGGGCTAGGGTTAGGTTTAGTGGACGGGGACGGTTTAGGGTCCAGGTGAGGGTACGGCAACGCTTTAGGGGGAGCGTGCGTGTGAGGGCGCGGGTTAGTGTTAGCGTACGGGTTAGGATTAGGGCACGGGTGAGGTTCAGGCTTCGGGGAAGTGTTAGGTTTAGGGTTTGGGCTAGGGTTAGGGTTAGGGGACAGGGACGGTTTAGGGTCCAGGTGAGGGTACGGCAACGCTTTAGGGGGAGCGTGCGTGTGAGGGCGCGGGTTAGTGTTAGCGTACAGGTTAGGATTACGGGACGGGTGAGTGTAAGGCTTCGGGGAAGGGTTAGGGTTAGGGTTCGGGCTAGGGTTAAGGTTACGGAGAAGGGTTAGGGTTAGGGTTCGGGCTAGGTTTAGGGTTAGGGGACGGGGACGGTTTAGGGTCCAGGTGAGGGTTTGGCAACGCTTTAGGGTGAGCGTGCGTGTGAGGGCGCGGGTTAGTGTTAGCGTACGGGTTAGGATTAGGGGACGGGTGAGTGTCAGGCTTCCGGAAAGGGTTAGGGTTAGGGTTCGGTCTAGGGTTAGGGTTAGTGGACGGGGACGGTTTAGGGTCTAGGTGAGGGTACGGCAACGCTTTAGGGGGAGCGTGCGTGTGAGGGCGCGGGTTAGTGTTAGCATACGGGTTAGGATTAGGGGACGGGTGAGGGTCAGGCTTCGGGGAAGGGCTAGGTTTAGGGTTCGGGCTAGGGTTAGGGTTAGGGGACGGGGACGGTTTAGGGTCCAGGTGAGGGTACGGCAACGCTTTAGGGGGAGCGTGCGTGTGAGGGCGCGGGTTAGTGTTAGCGTACGGGTTAGGATTAGGGGATGAGTGAGGGTCAGGCTTCGGGGAAGGGTTAGGGTTAGGGTTCAGGCTAGGGTTAGGGTTAGAGGACGGGGACGGTTTAGGGTCCAGGTGAGGGTACGGCAGCGCTTTAGGGGGAGCGTGCGTGTGAGGGCGCGGGTTAGTGTTAGCGTACGGGTTAGGATTAGGGGACGGGTGAGGGTCAGGCTTCGGGGAAGGGTTAGGGTTAGGGTTCGGGCTAGGGTTAGGGTTAGGGGACGGGGACGGTTTAGGGTCCAGGTGAGGGTACGGCAACGCTTTAGGGGGAGCGTGCGTGTGAGGGCGCGGGTTAGTGTTAGCGCACGGGTTAGGATTAGGGCACGGGTGAGGGTCAGGCTTCGGGGAAGGGTTAGGGTTAGGGTTCGGGCTAGGGTTAGGGTTAGGGGACGGGGACGGTTTAGGGTCCAGGTGAGGGTACGGCAACGCTTTAGGGGGAGCGTGCGTGTGAGGGCGCGGGTTAGTGTTAGCGTACAGGTTAGGATTAGGGGACGGGTGAGGGTCAGGCTTCGGGGAAGGGTTAGGGTTAGGGTTCGGGCTAGGGTTAGGGTTAGGGGACGGGGACGGTTTAGGGTCCAGGTGAGGGTACGGCAACGCTTTAGGGGGAGCGTGCGTGTGAGGGCGCGGGTTAGTGTTAGCGTACGGGTTAGGATTAGGGGACGGGTGAGGGTCAGGCTTCGGGGTAGGGTTAGGGTTAGGGTTCGGGCTAGGGTTAGGGTTAGGGGACGGGGACGGTTTAGGGTCCAGGTGAGGGTACGGCAACGCTTTAGGGGGAGCGTGCGTGTGAGGGCGTGGGTTAGTGTTAGCGTACGGGTTAGGATTAGGGCACGGGTGAGTGTCAGGCTTCGGGGAAGGGTTAGGGTTAGGGTTCGGGCTAGGGTTAGGGTTAGGGGATGGGGACGGTTTAGGGTCCAGGTGAGGGTACGGAAACGCTTTAGGGGGAGCATGCGTGTGAGGGCACGGGTTAGTGTTAGCGTACGGGTTAGGATTAGGGCACGGGTGAGGGTCAGGCTTCGGGGAAGGGTTAGGGTTAGGGTTCGGGCTAGGGTTAGGGTTAGGGGACGGGGACGATTTAGGGTCCAGGTGAGGGTACGGCAACGCTTTAGCGGGAGCGTGCGTGTGAGGGCGCGGGTTAGTGTTAGCGTACGGGTTAGGATTAGGGGACGGGTGAGGGTCAGGCTTCGGGGAAGGGTTAGGGTTAGGGTTCGGGCTAGGGTTAGGGTTAGGGGACGGGGACGGTTTAGGGTCCAGGTGAGGGTACGGCAACGCTTTAGGGGGAGCGTGCGTGTGAGGGCGCGGGTTAGTGTTAGCGTACGGGTTAGGATTAGGCCACGGGTGAGGGTCAGGCTTCGGGGAAGGGTTAGGGTTAGGGTTCGGGCTAGGGTTAGGGTTAGGGGACGGGGACGGTTTAGGGTCCAGGTGAGGGTACGGCAACGCTTTAGGGGGAGCGTGTGTGTGAGGGCGCGGGTTAGTGTTAGCGTACGGGTTAGGATTAGGGCACGGGGGAGGGTCAGGCTTCGGGGAAGGGTTAGGGTTAGGGTTCGGGCTAGGGTTAGGGTTAGGGGACGGGGACGGTTTAGGGTCCAGGTGAGGGTACGGCAACGCTTTAGGGGGAGCGTGCGTGTGAGGGCGTGGGTTAGTGTTAGCGTACGGGTTAGGATTAGGGGACGGGTGAGGGTCAGGCTTCGGGGAAGGGCTAGGGTTAGGGTTCGGGCTAGGGTTAGTGTTAGGGTTAGGGGACGGTTTAGGATCCAGGTGAGGGTACGGCAACGCTTTAGGGGGAGTGTGCGTGTGAGGGCGTGGGTTAGTGTTAGCGTACGGGTTAGGATTAGGGCACGGGTGAAGGTCAGGCTTCGGGGAAGGGTTAGGGTTAGGATTCGGGCTAGGATTAGGGTTACGGGACGGGGACGGTTTAGGGTCCAGGTGATGGTACGGCAACGCTTTAGGGGGAGTGTGCGTGTGAGAGCGCGGGTTAGTGTTAGCGTACGGGTTAGGATTAGGGGACGGGTGAGGGTCAGGCTTCGGGGAAGGGTTAGGGTTAGGGTTCGGGCTAGGGTTAGGTTTAGTGGACGGGGACGGTTTAGGGTCCAGGTGAGGGTACGGCAACGCTTTAGGGGGAGCGTGCGTGTGAGGGCGCGGGTTAGTGTTAGCGTACGGGTTAGGATTAGGGGACGGGTGAGGGTCAGGCTTCGGGGAAGGGTTAGGGTTAGGGTTCGGGCTAGGGTTAGGGTTAGGGGATGCGGACGGTTTAGGGTCCAGGTGAGGGTACGGCAACACTTTAGGGGGAGCGTGCGTGTGAGGGCGCGGGTTAGTGTTAGCGTACGGGTTAGGATTAAGGCACGGGTGAGGGTCAGGCTTCGGGGAAGGGTTAGGGTTAGGGTTCGGGCTAGGGTTAGGGTTAGGGGACGGGGACGGTTTAGGGTCCAGGTGAGGGTACGGCAACGCTTTAGGGGGAGCGTGTGTGTGAGGGCGCGGGTTAGTGTTAGCGTACGGGTTAGGATTAGGGCACGGGTGAGGGTCAGGCTTCGGGGAAGGGTTAGGGTTAGGGTTCGGGCTAGGGTTAGGGTTAGGGGACGGGGACGGTTTAGGGTCCAGGTGAGGGTACGGCAACGCTTTAGGGGGAGCGTGCGTGTGAGGGCGCGGGTTAGTGTTAGCGTACGGGTTAGGATTAGGGGACGGGTGAGGGTCAGGCTTCGGGGAAGGGCTAGGGTTAGGGTTCGGGCTAGGGTTAGGGTTAGGGGACGGGGACGGTTTAGGGTCCAGGTGAGGGTACGGCAACGCTTTAGGGGGAGCGTGCGTGTGAGGGCGCGGGTTAGTGTTAGCGTACGGGTTAGGATTAGGGGACGGGTGAGGGTCAGGCTTCCGGAAAGGGTTAGGGTTAGGGTTCGGTCTAGGGTTAGTGTTAGGGGACGGGGACGGTTTAGGGTCTTGGTGAGGGTACGGCAACGCTTTAGGGGGAGCGTGCGTGTGAAGGCGCGGGTTAGTGTTAGCGTACGGGTTAGGATTAGGGGACGGGTGAGGGTCAGGCTTCGGGGAAGGGCTAGGTTTAGGGTTCGGGCTAGGGTTAGGGTTAGGGGACGGGGACGGTTTAGGGTCCAGGTGAGGGTACGGCAACGCTTTAGGGGGAGCGTGCGTGTGAGGGCGCGGGTTAGTGTTAGCGTACGGGTTAGGATTAGGGGATGAGTGAGGGTCAGGCTTCGGGGAAGGGTTAGGGTTAGGGTTCAGGCTAGGGTTAGGGTTAGAGGACGGGGACGGTTTAGGGTCCAGGTGAGGGTACGGCAGCGCTTTAGGGGGAGCGTGCGTGTGAGGGCACGGGTTAGTGTTAGCGTACGGGTTAGGATTAGGGGACGGGTGAGGGTCAGGCTTCGGGGAAGGGTTAGGGTTAGGGTTCGGGCTAGGGTTAGGGTTAGGGGACGGGGACGGTTTAGGGTCCAGGTGAGGGTACGGCAACGCTTTAGGGGGAGCGTGCGTGTGAGGGCGCGGGTTAGTGTTAGCGCACGGGTTAGGATTAGGGCACGGGTGAGGGTCAGGCTTCGGGGAAGGGTTAGGGTTAGGGTTCGGGCTAGGGTTAGGGTTAGGGGACGGGGACGGTTTAGGGTCCAGGTGAGTGTACGGCAACGCTTTAGCGGGAGCGTGCGTGTGAGGGCGCGGGTTAGTGTTAGCGTACGGGTTAGGATTAGGGGACGGGTGAGGGTCAGGCTTCGGGGAAGGGTTAGGGTTAGGGTTCGGGCTAGGGTTAGGGTTAGGGGACGGGGACGGTTTAGGGTCCAGGTGAGGGTACGGCAACGCTTTAGGGGGAGCGTGCGTGTGAGGGCGCGGGTTAGTGTTAGCGTACGGGTTAGGATTAGGGCACGGGTGAGGGTCAGGCTTCGGGGAAGGGTTAGGGTTAGGGTTCGGGCTAGGGTTAGGGTTAGGGGACGGGGACGGTTTAGGGTCCAGGTGAGGGTACGGCAACGCTTTAGGGGGAGCGTGTGTGTGAGGGCGCGGGTTAGTGTTAGCGTACGGGTTAGGATTAGGGCACGGGGGAGGGTCAGGCTTCGGGGAAGTGTTAGGGTTAGGGTTCGGGCTAGGGTTAGGGTTAGGGGACGGGGACGGTTTAGGGTCCAGGTGAGGGTACGGCAACGCTTTAGGGGGAGCGTGCGTGTGAGGGCGCGGGTTAGTGTTAGCGTACGGGTTAGGATTAGGGCACGGGTGAAGGTCAGGCTTCGGGGAAGGGTTAGGGTTAGGGTTCGGGCTAGGGTTAGGGTTAGGGGACGGGGACGGTTTAGGGTCCAGGTGAGGGTACGGCAACGCTTTAGGGGGAGCGTGTGTGTGAGGGCGCGGGTTAGTGTTAGCGTACGGGTTAGGATTAGGGCACGGGGGAGGGTCAGGCTTCGGGGAAGGGTTAGGGTTAGGGTTCGGGCTAGGGTTAGGGTTAGGGGACGGGGACGGTTTAGGGTCCAGGTGAGGGTACGGCAACGCTTTAGGGGGAGCGTGCGTGTGAGGGCGTGGGTTAGTGTTAGCGTACGGGTTAGGATTAGGGGACGGGTGAGGGTCAGGCTTCGGGGAAGGGCTAGGGTTAGGGTTCGGGCTAGGGTTAGTGTTAGGGTTAGGGGACGGTTTAGGATCCAGGTGAGGGTACGGCAACGCTTTAGGGGGAGTGTGCGTGTGAGGGCGTGGGTTAGTGTTAGCGTACGGGTTAGGATTAGGGCACGGGTGAAGGTCAGGCTTCGGGGAAGGGTTAGGGTTAGGATTCGGGCTAGGGTTAGGGTAACGGGACGGGGACGGTTTAGGGTCCAGGTGATGGTACGGCAACGCTTTAGGGGGAGTGTGCGTGTGAGAGCGCGGGTTAGTGTTAACGTACGGGTTAGGATTAGGGGACGGGTGAGGGTCAGGCTTCGGGGAAGGGTTAGGGTTAGGGTTCGGGCTAGGGTTAGGTTTAGTGGACGGGGACGGTTTAGGGTCCAGGTGAGGGTACGGCAACGCTTTAGGGGGAGCGTGCGTGTGAGGGCGCGGGTTAGTGTTAGCGTACGGGTTAGGATTAGGGGACGGGTGAGGGTCAGGCTTCGGGGAAGGGTTAGGGTTAGGGTTCGGGCTAGGGTTAGGGTTAGGGGATGCGGACGGTTTAGGGTCCAGGTGAGGGTACGGCAACGCTTTAGGGGGAGCGTGCGTGTGAGGGCGCGGGTTAGTGTTAGCGTACGGGTTAGGATTAAGGCACGGGTGAGGGTCAGGCTTCGGGGAAGGGTTAGGGTTAGGGTTCGGGCTAGGGTTAGGGTTAGGGGACGGGGACGGTTTAGGGTCCAGGTGAGGGTACGGCAACGCTTTAGGGGGAGCGTGTGTGTGAGGGCGCGGGTTAGTGTTAGCGTACGGGTTAGGATTAGGGCACGGGGGAGGGTCAGGCTTCGGGGAAGGGTTAGGGTTAGGGTTCGGGCTAGGGTTAGGGTTAGGGGACGGGGACGGTTTAGGGTCCAGGTGAGGGTACGGCAACGCTTTAGGGGTAGCGTGCGTGTGAGGGCGTGGGTTAGTGTTAGCGTACGGGTTAGGATTAGGGGACGGGTGAGGGTCAGGCTTCGGGGAAGGGCTAGGGTTAGGGTTCGGGCTAGGGTTAGGGTTAGGGGACGGGGACGGTTTAGGGTCCAGGTGAGGGTACGGCAACGCTTTAGGGGGAGCGTGCGTGTGAGGGCGCGGGTTAGTGTTAGCGTACGGGTTAGGATTAGGGGACGGGTGAGGGTCAGGCTTCGGGGAAGGGCTAGGGTTAGGGTTCGGGCTAGGGTTAGGGTTAGGGGACGGGGACGGTTTAGGGTCCAGGTGAGGGTACGGCAACGCTTTAGGGGGAGCGTGCGTGTGAGGGCGCGGGTTAGTGTTAGCGTACGGGTTAGGATTAGGGGACGGGTGAGGGTCAGGCTTCCGGAAAGGGTTAGGGTTAGGGTTCGGTCTAGGGTTAGCGTTAGGGGACGGGGACGGTTTAGGGTCTTGGTGAGGGTACGGCAACGCTTTAGGGGGAGCGTGCGTGTGAAGGCGCGGGTTAGTGTTAGCGTACGGGTTAGGATTAGGGGACGGGTGAGGGTCAGGCTTCGGGGAAGGGCTAGGTTTAGGGTTCGGGCTAGGGTTAGGGTTAGGGGACGGGGACGGTTTAGGGTCCAGGTGAGGGTACGGCAACGCTTTAGGGGGAGCGTGCGTGTGAGGGCGCGGGTTAGTGTTAGCGTACGGGTTAGGATTAGGGGATGAGTGAGGGTCAGGCTTCGGGGAAGGGTTAGGGTTAGGGTTCAGGCTAGGGTTAGGGTTAGAGGACGGGGACGGTTTAGGGTCCAGGTGAGGGTACGGCAGCGCTTTAGGGGGAGCGTGCGTGTGAGGGCACGGGTTAGTGTTAGCGTACGGGTTAGGATTAGGGGACGGGTGAGGGTCAGGCTTCGGGGAAGGGTTAGGGTTAGGGTTCGGGCTAGGGTTAGGGTTAGGGGACGGGGACGGTTTAGGGTCCAGGTGAGGGTACGGCAACGCTTTAGGGGGAGCGTGCGTGTGAGGGCGCGGGTTAGTGTTAGCGCACGGGTTAGGATTAGGGCACGGGTGAGGGTCAGGCTTCGGGGAAGGGTTAGGGTTAGGGTTCGGGCTAGGGTTAGGGTTAGGGGACGGGGACGGTTTAGGGTCCAGGTGAGTGTACGGCAACGCTTTAGCGGGAGCGTGCGTGTGAGGGCGCGGGTTAGTGTTAGCGTACGGGTTAGGATTAGGGGACGGGTGAGGGTCAGGCTTCGGGGAAGGGTTAGGGTTAGGGTTCGGGCTAGGGTTAGGGTTAGGGGACGGGGACGGTTTAGGGTCCAGGTGAGGGTACGGCAACGCTTTAGGGGGAGCGTGCGTGTGAGGGCGCGGGTTAGTGTTAGCGTACGGGTTAGGATTAGGGCACGGGTGAGGGTCAGGCTTCGGGGAAGGGTTAGGGTTAGGGTTCGGGCTAGGGTTAGGGTTAGGGGACGGGGACGGTTTAGGGTCCAGGTGAGGGTACGGCAACGCTTTAGGGGGAGCGTGTGTGTGAGGGCGCGGGTTAGTGTTAGCGTACGGGTTAGGATTAGGGCACGGGGGAGGGTCAGGCTTCGGGGAAGTGTTAGGGTTAGGGTTCGGGCTAGGGTTAGGGTTAGGGGACGGGGACGGTTTAGGGTCCAGGTGAGGGTACGGCAACGCTTTAGGGGGAGCGTGCGTGTGAGGGCGCGGGTTAGTGTTAGCGTACGGGTTAGGATTAGGGCACGGGTGAAGGTCAGGCTTCGGGGAAGGGTTAGGGTTAGGGTTCGGGCTAGGGTTAGGGTTAGGGGACGGGGACGGTTTAGGGTCCAGGTGAGGGTACGGCAACGCTTTAGGGGGAGCGTGTGTGTGAGGGCGCGGGTTAGTGTTAGCGTACGGGTTAGGATTAGGGCACGGGGGAGGGTCAGGCTTCGGGGAAGGGTTAGGGTTAGGGTTCGGGCTAGGGTTAGGGTTAGGGGACGGGGACGGTTTAGGGTCCAGGTGAGGGTACGGCAACGCTTTAGGGGGAGCGTGCGTGTGAGGGCGTGGGTTAGTGTTAGCGTACGGGTTAGGATTAGGGGACGGGTGAGGGTCAGGCTTCGGGGAAGGGCTAGGGTTAGGGTTCGGGCTAGGGTTAGTGTTAGGGTTAGGGGACGGTTTAGGATCCAGGTGAGGGTACGGCAACGCTTTAGGGGGAGTGTGCGTGTGAGGGCGTGGGTTAGTGTTAGCGTACGGGTTAGGATTAGGGCACGGGTGAAGGTCAGGCTTCGGGGAAGGGTTAGGGTTAGGATTCGGGCTAGGGTTAGGGTAACGGGACGGGGACGGTTTAGGGTCCAGGTGATGGTACGGCAACGCTTTAGGGGGAGTGTGCGTGTGAGAGCGCGGGTTAGTGTTAGCGTACGGGTTAGGATTAGGGGACGGGTGAGGGTCAGGCTTCGGGGAAGGGTTAGGGTTAGGGTTCGGGCTAGGGTTAGGTTTAGTGGACGGGGACGGTTTAGGGTCCAGGTGAGGGTACGGCAACGCTTTAGGGGGAGCGTGCGTGTGAGGGCGCGGGTTAGTGTTAGCGTACGGGTTAGGATTAGGGGACGGGTGAGGGTCAGGCTTCGGGGAAGGGTTAGGGTTAGGGTTCGGGCTAGGGTTAGGGTTAGGGGATGCGGACGGTTTAGGGTCCAGGTGAGGGTACGGCAACGCTTTAGGGGGAGCGTGCGTGTGAGGGCGCGGGTTAGTGTTAGCGTACGGGTTAGGATTAAGGCACGGGTGAGGGTCAGGCTTCGGGGAAGGGTTAGGGTTAGGGTTCGGGCTAGGGTTAGGGTTAGGGGACGGGGACGGTTTAGGGTCCAGGTGAGGGTACGGCAACGCTTTAGGGGGAGCGTGTGTGTGAGGGCGCGGGTTAGTGTTAGCGTACGGGTTAGGATTAGGGCACGGGGGAGGGTCAGGCTTCGGGGAAGGGTTAGGGTTAGGGTTCGGGCTAGGGTTAGGGTTAGGGGACGGGGACGGTTTAGGGTCCAGGTGAGGGTACGGCAACGCTTTAGGGGTAGCGTGCGTGTGAGGGCGTGGGTTAGTGTTAGCGTACGGGTTAGGATTAGGGGACGGGTGAGGGTCAGGCTTCGGGGAAGGGCTAGGGTTAGGGTTCGGGCTAGGGTTAGGGTTAGGGGACGGGGACGGTTTAGGGTCCAGGTGAGGGTACGGCAACGCTTTAGGGGGAGTGTGCGTGTGAGGGCGTGGGCTAGTGTTAGCGTACGGGTTAGGATTAGGGCCCGGGTGAAGGTCAGGCTTCGGGGAAGGGTTAGGGTTAGGATTCGGGCTAGGGTTAGGGTTACGGGACGGGGACGGTTTAGGGTCCAGGTGATGGTACGGCAACGCTTTAGGTGGAGTGTGCGTGTGAGAGCGCGGGTTAGTGTTAGCGTACGGGTTAGGATTAGGGGACGGGTGAGGGTCAGGCTTCGGGGAAGGGTTAGGGTTAGGGTTCGGGCTAGGGTTAGGTTTAGTGGACGGGGACGGTTTAGGGTCCAGGTGAGGGTACGGCAACGCTTTAGGGGGAGCGTGCGTGTGAGGGCGCGGGATAGTGTTAGCGTACGGGTTAGGATTAGGGGACGGGTGAGTGTCAGGCTTCGGGGAAGGGTTAGGGTTAGGGTTCGGGCTAGGGTTAGGGTTAGGGGATGCGGACGGTTTAGGGTTCAGGTGGGGGTACGGCAACGCTTTAGGGGGAGCGTGCGTGTGAGGGCGTGGGTTAGTGTTAGCGTACGGGTTAGGATTAAGGCACGGGTGAGGGTCAGGCTTCGGGGAAGGGTTAGGGTTAGGGTTCGGGCTAGGGTTAGGGTTAGGGGACGGGGACGGTTTAGGGTCCAGGTGAGGGTACGGCAACGCTTTAGGGGGAGCGTGCGTGTGAGGGCGCGGGTTAGTGTTATGGTACGGGTTAGGATTAGGGGACGGGTGAGGGTCAGGCTTCGGGGAAGGGTTAGGGTTAGGGTTCGGGCTAGGGTTAGGGTTAGGGGACGGGGACGGTTTAGGGTCCAGGTGAGGGTACGGCAACGCTTTAGGGGGAGCGTGCGTGTGAGGGCGCGGGTTAGTGTTAGCGTACGGGTTAGGATTAGGGCACGGGTGAGGGTCAGGCTTCGGGGAAGGGTTAGGGTTAGGGTTCGGGCTAGGGTTAGGGTTAGGGGACGGGGACGGTTTAGGGTCCAGGTGAGGGTACGGGAACGCTTTAGGGGGAGCGTGCGTGTGAGGGCGCGCGTTAGTGTTAGCGTACAGGTTAGGATTAGGGGACGGGTGAGTGTAAGGCTTCGGGGAAGGGTTAGGGTTAGGGTTCGGGCTAGGGTTAGGGTTACGGGGAAGGGTTAGGGTTAGGGTTCGGGCTAGGGTTGGGTAGGGGACGGGGACGGTTTAGGGTCCAGGTGAGGCTTCGGCAACGCTTTAGGGGGAGCGTGCGTGTGAGGGCGCGGGTTAGTGTTAGCGTACGGGTTAGGATTAGGGGACGGGTGAGTGTCAGGCTTCCGGAAAGGGTTAGGGTTAGGGTTCGGTCTAGGGTTAGGGTTAGGGGACGGGGACGGTTTAGGGTCTAGGTGAGGGTACGGCAACGCTTTAGGGGGAGCGTGCGTGTGAGGGCGCGGGTTAGTGTTAGCGTACGGGTTAGGATTAGGGGACGGGTGAGTGTCAGGCTTCCGGAAAAGGTTAGAGTTAGGGTTCGGGCTAGGGTTAGGGTTAGGGGACGGGGACAGTTTAGGGTCCAGGTGATGGTACGGCAACGCTTTAGGGGGAGCGTGCGTGTGAGGGCGCGGGTTAGTGTTAGCGTACGGGTTAGGATTAGGGGACGGGTGAGGGTCAGGCTTCGGGGTAGGGTTAGGGTTAGGGTTCGGGCTAGGGTTAGGGTTAGGGGACGGGGACGGTTTAGGGTCCAGGTGAGGGTACGGCAACGCTTTAGAGGGAGCGTGCATGTGAGGGCGTGGGTTAGTGTTAGCGTACGGGTTAGGATTATGGGACGGGTGAGGGTCAGGCTTCGGGGTAGGGTTAGGGTTAGGGTTCGGGCTAGGGTTAGGGTTAGGGGACGGGGACGGTTTAGGGTCCAGGTGAGGGTACGGCAACGCTTTAGGGGGAGCGTGCGTGTGAGGGCGTGGGTTAATGTTATCGTACGGGTTAGGATTAGGGGACGGGTGAGGGTCAGGCTTCGGGGAATGGTTAGGGTTAGGGTTCGGGCTAGGGTTAGGGTTAGGGGACGGGGACCGTTTAGGGTCCAGGTGAGGGTACGGCAACGCTTTAGGGGGAGCGTGCGTGTGAGGGCGCGGGTTAGTGTTAGCGTACGGGTTAGGATTAGGCCACGGGTGAGGGTCAGGCTTCGGGGAAGGGTTAGGGTTAGGGTTCGGGCTAGGGTTAGGGTTAGGGGACGGGGACGGTTTAGGGTCCAGGTGAGGGTACGGCAACGCTTTAGGGAGAGCATGAATGTGAGGGCGTGGGTTAGTGTTAGCGTACGGGTTAGGATTAGGGCACGGGTGAGGGTCAGGCTTCGGGGAAGGGTTAGTGTTAGGGTTCGGGCTAGGGTTAGGGTTAGGGGACGGGGACGGTTTAGGGTCCAGGTGAGTGTACGGCAACGCTTTAGGGGGAGCGTGTGTGTGAGGGCGCGGGTTAGTGTTAGCGTACGGGGTAGGATTAGGGGACGGGTGAGGGTCAGGCTTCGGGGAAGGGTTAGGGTTAGGGTTCGGGCTAGGGTTAGAGTTAGGGGACGGGGACGGTTTAGGGTCTAGGTGAGGGTACGGCAACGCTTTAGGGGGAGCGTGCCTGTGAGGGCGCGTGTTAGTGTTAGCGTACGGGTTAGGATTAGGGGACGGGTGAGGGTCAGGCTTCGTGGTAGGGTTAGGGTTAGGGTTCGGGCTAGGGTTAGGGTTAGGGGACGGGGACGGTTTAGGGTCCAGGTGAGGGTACGGCAACGCTTTAGGGGGAGCGTGCGTGTGAGGGCGTGGGTTAGTGTTAGCGTACGGGTTAGGATTAGGGGACGGGTGAGGGCCAGGCTTCGGGGAAGGGTTACGGTTAGGGTTCGGGCTAGGGTTAGGGTTAGGGGCCGGGGACGGTTTAGGGTCCAGGTGAGGGTACGGCAACGCTTTAGGGGGAGCGTGCGTGTGAGTGCGCGGGTTAGTGTGAGCGTACGGGTTAGGATTAGGGGACGGGTGAGGGTCAGGCTTCGGGGAAGGGTTAGGGTTAGGGTTCGGGCTAGGGTTAGGGTTAGGGGACGGGGACGGTTTAGGGTCCAGGTGAAGGTACGGCAACGCTTTAGGGGGAGCGTGCGTGTGAGGGCGCGTGTTAGTGTTAGCGTACGGGTTAGGATTAGGGGACGGGTGAGGGTCAGGCTTCAGGGAAGGGCTAGGGTTAGGGTTCGGGCTAGGGTTAGGGTTAGGGGACGGGGACGGTTTAGGGTCCAGGTGAGGGTACGGCAACGCTTTAGGGGGAGTGTGCGTGTGAGGGCGTGGGTTAGTGTTAGCGTACGGGTTAGGTTTAGGGCACGGGTGAAGGTAAGGCTTCGGGGAAGGGTTAGGTTTAGGATTTGGGCTAGGGTTAGGGTTAGTGGACAGGGACGGTTTAGGGTTAGGGTTAGGGTTAGGGTTACGGGGAAGCGTTAGGGTTAGGGTTCGGGCTAGGGTTAGGGTTAGGGGACGGGGACGGTTTAGGGTCCAGGTGAGGGTTCGGCAACGCTTTAGGGGGAACGTGCGTGTGAGGGCGCGGGTTAGTCTTAGCGTACGGGTTAGGATTAGGGGACGGGTGAGTGTCAGGCTTCCGGAAAGGGTTAGGGTTAGGGTTCGGTCTAGGGTTAGGGTTAGTGGACGGGGACGGTTTAGGGTCTAGGTGAGGGTACGGCAACGCTTTAGGGGGAGCGTGCGTGTGAGGGCGCGGGTTAGTGTTAGCGTACGGGTTAGGATTAGGGGACGGGTGAGTGTCAGGCTTCCGGAAAGGGTTAGGGTTAGGGTTCGGGCTAGGGTTAGGGTTAGGGGACGGGGACGGTTTAGGGTCCAGGTGATGGTACGGCAACGCTTTAGGGGGAGCGTGCATGTGAGGGCGCGGGTTAGTGTTAGCGTACGGGTTAGGATTAGGGGACGGGTGAGGGTCAGGCTTCGGGGAAGGGCTAGGGTTAGGGTTCGGGCTAGGGTTAGGGTTATGGTTAGCGGACGGTTTAGGGTCCAGGTGAGGGTACGGCAACGCTTTAGGGGGAGCGTGCGTGTGAGGGCGCGGGTTAGTGTTAGCGCACGGGTTAGGATTAAGGCACGGGTGAGGGTCAGGCTTCGGGGAAGGGTTAGGGTTAGGATTCGGGCTAGGGTTAGGGTTAGGGGACGGGGACGGTTTAGGGACCAGGTGATGGTACGGCAACGCTTTAGGGGGAGTGTGCGTGTGAGAGCGCGGGCTAGTGTTAGCGTACGGGTTAGGATTAGGGGACGGGTGAGGGTCAGGCTTCGGGGAAGGGTTAGGGTTAGGGATCGGGCTAGGGTTAGGTTTAGTGGACGGGGACGGTTTAGGGTCCAGGTGAGGGTACGGCAACGCTTTAGGGGGAGCGTGCGTGTGAGGGCGCGGGTTAGTGTTAGCGTGCGGGTTAGGATTAGGGGACGGGTGAGGGTCAGGCTTCGGGGAAGGGTTAGGGTTAGGGTTCAGGCTAGGGTTAGGGTTAGGGGATGCGGACGGTTTAGGGTCCAGGTGAGGGTACGGCAACGCTTTAGGGGGAGCGTGCGTGTGAGGGCGCGGGTTAGTGTTAGCGTACGGGTTAGGATTAAGGCACGGGTGAGGGTCAGGCTTCGGGGAAGGGTTAGGGTTAGGGTTCGGGCTAGGGTTAGGGTTAGGGGACGGGGACGGTTTAGGGTCCAGGTGAGGGTACGGCAACGCTTTAGGGGGAGCGTGCGTGTGAGGGCGTGGGTTAGTGTTAGCGTACGGGTTAGGATTAGGGGACGGGTGAGGGTCAGGCTTCGGGGAAGGGTTAGGGTTAGGGTTCGGGCTAGGGTTAGGGTTAGGGGGCGGGGACGGTTTAGGGTCCAGGTGAGGGTACGGCAACGCTTTAGGGGGAGCGAGCGTGTGAGGGCGCGGGTTAGTGTTATGGTACGGGTTAGGATTAGGGGACGGGTGAGGGTCAGGCTTCGGGGAAGGGTTAGGGTTAGGGTTCGGGCTAGGGTTAGGGTTAGGGGACGGGGACGGTTTAGGGTCCAGGTGAGGGTACGGCAACGCTTTAGGGGGAGCGTGCGTGTGAGGGCGCGGGTTAGTGTTAGCGCACGGGTTAGGATTAGGGCACGGGTGAGGGTCAGGCTTCGGGGAAGGGTTAGGGTTAGGGTTCGGGCTAGGGTTAGGGTTAGGGGACGGGGACGGTTTAGGGTCCTGGTGAGGGTACGGCAACGCTTTAGGGGGAGCGTGCGTGTGAGGGCGCGGGTTAGTGTTAGCGTACGGGTTAGGATTAGGGCACGGGTGAGGGTCAGGCTTCGGGGAAGGGTTAGGGTTAGGGTTCGGGCTAGGGTTAGGGTTAGGGGACGGGGACGGTTTAGGGTCCAGGTGAGGGTACGGCAACGCTTTAGGGGGAGCGTGCGTGTGAGGGCGCGGGTTAGTGTTAGCGTACGGGTTAGGATTAGGGGACGGGTGAGGGTCAGGCTTCGGGGAAGGGTTAGGGTTAGGGTTCGGGCTAGGGTTAGGGTTAGGGGACGGGGACGGTTTAGAGTCCAGGTGAGGGTACGGCAACGCTTTAGGGGGAGCGTGCGTGTGAGGGCGCGTGTTAGTGTTAGCGTACGGGTTAGGATTAGGGGACGGGTGAGGGTCAGGCTTCGGGGTAGGGTTAGGGTTAGGGTTCGGGCTAGGGTTAGGGTTAGGGGACGGGGACGGTTTAGGGTCCAGGTGAGGGTACGGCAACGCTTTAGGTGGAGCGTGCGTGTGAGGGCGTGGGTTAGTGTTAGCGTACGGGTTAGGATTAGGGCACGGGTGAGTGTCAGGCTTCGGGGAAGGGTTAGGTTTAGGGTTCGGGCTAGGGTTAGGGTTAGGGGACGGGGACGGTTTAGGGTCCAGGTGAGGGTACGGCAACGCTTTAGGGGGAGCATGCGTGTGAGGGCACGGGTTAGTGTTAGCGTACGGGTTAGGATTAGGGCACGGGTGAGGGTCAGGCTTCGGGGAAGGGTTAGAGTTAGGGTTCGGGCTAGGGTTAGGGTTAGGGGACGGGGACGGTTTAGGGTCCAGGTGAGGGTACGGCAACGCTTTAGGGGGAGCGTGCGTGTGAGGGCGCGTGTTAGTGTTAGCGTACGGGTTAGGATTAGGGGAAGGGTGAGGGTCAGGCTTCGGGGTAGGGTTAGGGTTAGGGTTCGGGCTAGGGTTAGGGTTAGGGGACGGGGACGGTTTAGGGTCCAGGTGAGGGTACGGCAACGCTTTAGGGGGAGCGTGCGTGTGAGGGCGCGGGTTAGTGTTAGCGTACGGGTTAGGATTAGGGGACGGGTGAGGGTCAGGCTTCGGGGAAGGGTTAGGGTTAGGGTTCGGGCTAGGGTCAGGTTTAGTGGACGGGGACGGTTTAGGGTCCAGGTGAGGGTACGGCAACGCTTTAGGGGGAGCGTGCGTGTGAGGGCGCAGGTTAGTGTTAGCGTACGGGTTAGGATTAGGGGACGGGTGAGGGTCAGGCTTCGGGGAAGGGTTAGGGTTAGGGTTCGGGCTAGGGTTAGGGTTAGGGGATGCGGACGGTTTAGGGTCCAGGTGAGGGTACGGCAACGCTTTAGGGGGAGCGTGCGTGTGAGGGCGCGGGTTAGTGTTAGCGTACGGGTTAGGATTAAGGCACGGGTGAGGGTCAGGCTTCGGGGAAGGGTTAGGGTTAGAGTTCGGGCTAGGGTTAGGGTTAGGGGACGGGGACGGTTTAGGGTCCAGGTGAGGGTACGGCAACGCTTTAGGGGGAGCGTCTGTGTGAGGGCGCGGGTTAGTGTTAGCGTACGGGTTAGGATTAGGGCACGGGGGAGGGTCAGGCTTCGGGGAAGGGTTAGGGTTAGGGTTCGGGCTAGGGTTAGGGTTAGGGGACGGGGACGGTTTAGGGTCCAGGTGAGGGTACGGCAACGCTTTAGCGGGAGTGTGCGTGTGAGGGAGTGGGTTAGTGTTAGCGTACGGGTTAGGATTAGGGCCCGGGTGAAGGTCAGGCTTCGGGGAAGGGTTAGTGTTAGGATTCGGGCTAGGGTTAGGGTTACGGGACGGGGACGGTTTAGGGTCCAGGTGATGGTACGGCAACGCTTTAGGTTGAGTGTGCGTGTGAGAGCGCGGGTTAGTGTTAGCGTACGGGTTAGGATTAGGGGACGGGTGAGGGTCAGGCTTCGGGGAAGGGTTAGGGTTAGGGTTCGGGCTAGGGTTAGGTTTAGTGGACGGGGACGGTTTAGGGTCCAGGTGAGGGTACGGCAACGCTTTAGGGGGAGCGTGCGTGTGAGGGCGCGGGATAGTGTTAGCGTACGGGTTAGGATTAGGGGACGGGTGAGTGTCAGGCTTCGGGGAAGGGTTAGGGTTAGGGTTCGGGCTAGGGTTAGGGTTAGGGGATGCGGACGGTTTAGGGTCCAGGTGGGGGTACGGCAACGCTTTAGGGGGAGCGTGCGTGTGAGGGCGTGGGTTAGTGTTAGCGTACGGGTTAGGATTAAGGCACGGGTGAGGGTCAGGCTTCGGGGAAGGGTTAGGGTTAGGGTTCGGGCTAGGGTTAGGGTTAGAGGACGGGGACGGTTTAGGGTCCAGGTGAGGGTACGGCAACGGTTTAGGGGGAGCGTGCGTGTGAGGGCGCGGGTTAGTGTTATGGTACGGGTTAGGATTAGGGGACGGGTGAGGGTCAGGCTTCGGGGAAGGGTTAGGGTTAGGGTTCGGGCTAGGGTTAGGGTTAGAGGACGGGGACGGTTTAGGGTCCAGGTGAGGGTACGGCAACGCTTTAGGGGGAGCGTGCGTGTGAGGGCGCGGGTTAGTGTTAGCGTACGGGTTAGGATTAGGGCACGGGTGAGGGTCAGGCTTCGGGGAAGGGTTAGGGTTAGGGTTTGGGCTAGGGTTAGGGTTAGGGGATGGGGACGGTTTAGGGTCCAGGTGAGGGTACGGGAACGCTTTAGGGGGAGCGTGCGTGTGAGGGCGCGGGTTAGTGTTAGCGTACAGGTTAGGATTAGGGGACGGGTGAGTGTAAGGCTTCGGGGAAGGGTTAGGGTTAGGGTTCGGGCTAGGGTTAGGGTTACGGGGAAGGGTTAGGGTTAGGGTTCGGGCTAGGGTTGGGTTAGGGGACAGGGACGGTTTAGGGTCCAGGTGAGGCTTCGGCAACGCTTTAGGGGGAGCGTGCGTGTGAGGGCGCGGGTTAGTGTTAGCGTACGGGTTAGGATTAGGGGACGGGTGAGTGTCAGGCTTCCGGAAAGGGTTAGGGTTAGGGTTCGGTCTAGGGTTAGGGTTAGGGGACGGGGACGGTTTAGGGTCTAGGTGAGGGTACGGCAACGCTTTAGGGGGAGCGTGCGTGTGAGGGCGCAGGCTAGTGTTAGCGTACGGGTTAGGATTAGGGGACGGGTGAGTGTCAGGCTTCCGGAAAAGGTTAGGGTTAGGGTTCGGGCTAGGGTTAGGGTTAGGGGACGGGGACAGTTTAGGGTCCAGGTGATGGTACGGCAACGCTTTAGGGGGAGCGTGCGTGTGAGGGCGCGGGTTAGTGTTAGCGTACGGGTTAGGATTAGGGGACGGGTGAGGGTCAGGCTTCGGGGAAGGGTTAGGGTTAGGGTTCGGGCTAGGGTTAGGGTTAGGGGGCGGGGACGGTTTAGGGTCCAGGTGAGGGTACGGCAACGCTTTAGGGGGAGCGAGCGTGTGAGGGCGCGGGTTAGTGTTATGGTACGGGTTAGGATTAGGGGACGGGTGAGGGTCAGGCTTCGGGGAAGGGTTAGGGTTAGGGTTCGGGCTAGGGTTAGGGTTAGGGGACGGGGACGGTTTAGGGTCCAGGTGAGGGTACGGCAACGCTTTAGGGGGAGCGTGCGTGTGAGGGCGCGGGTTAGTGTTAGCGCACGGGTTAGGATTAGGGCACGGGTGAGGGTCAGGCTTCGGGGAAGGGTTAGGGTTAGGGTTCGGGCTAGGGTTAGGGTTAGGGGACGGGGACGGTTTAGGGTCCTGGTGAGGGTACGGCAACGCTTTAGGGGGAGCGTGCGTGTGAGGGCGCGGGTTAGTGTTAGCGTACGGGTTAGGATTAGGGCACGGGTGAGGGTCAGGCTTCGGGGAAGGGTTAGGGTTAGGGTTCGGGCTAGGGTTAGGGTTAGGGGACGGGGACGGTTTAGGGTCCAGGTGAGGGTACGGCAACGCTTTAGGGGGAGCGTGCGTGTGAGGGCGCGGGTTAGTGTTAGCGTACGGGTTAGGATTAGGGGACGGGTGAGGGTCAGGCTTCGGGGAAGGGTTAGGGTTAGGGTTCGGGCTAGGGTTAGGGTTAGGGGACGGGGACGGTTTAGAGTCCAGGTGAGGGTACGGCAACGCTTTAGGGGGAGCGTGCGTGTGAGGGCGCGTGTTAGTGTTAGCGTACGGGTTAGGATTAGGGGACGGGTGAGGGTCAGGCTTCGGGGTAGGGTTAGGGTTAGGGTTCGGGCTAGGGTTAGGGTTAGGGGACGGGGACGGTTTAGGGTCCAGGTGAGGGTACGGCAACGCTTTAGGTGGAGCGTGCGTGTGAGGGCGTGGGTTAGTGTTAGCGTACGGGTTAGGATTAGGGCACGGGTGAGTGTCAGGCTTCGGGGAAGGGTTAGGTTTAGGGTTCGGGCTAGGGTTAGGGTTAGGGGACGGGGACGGTTTAGGGTCCAGGTGAGGGTACGGCAACGCTTTAGGGGGAGCATGCGTGTGAGGGCACGGGTTAGTGTTAGCGTACGGGTTAGGATTAGGGCACGGGTGAGGGTCAGGCTTCGGGGAAGGGTTAGAGTTAGGGTTCGGGCTAGGGTTAGGGTTAGGGGACGGGGACGGTTTAGGGTCCAGGTGAGGGTACGGCAACGCTTTAGGGGGAGCGTGCGTGTGAGGGCGCGTGTTAGTGTTAGCGTACGGGTTAGGATTAGGGGAAGGGTGAGGGTCAGGCTTCGGGGTAGGGTTAGGGTTAGGGTTCGGGCTAGGGTTAGGGTTAGGGGACGGGGACGGTTTAGGGTCCAGGTGAGGGTACGGCAACGCTTTAGGGGGAGCGTGCGTGTGAGGGCGCGGGTTAGTGTTAGCGTACGGGTTAGGATTAGGGGACGGGTGAGGGTCAGGCTTCGGGGAAGGGTTAGGGTTAGGGTTCGGGCTAGGGTCAGGTTTAGTGGACGGGGACGGTTTAGGGTCCAGGTGAGGGTACGGCAACGCTTTAGGGGGAGCGTGCGTGTGAGGGCGCAGGTTAGTGTTAGCGTACGGGTTAGGATTAGGGGACGGGTGAGGGTCAGGCTTCGGGGAAGGGTTAGGGTTAGGGTTCGGGCTAGGGTTAGGGTTAGGGGATGCGGACGGTTTAGGGTCCAGGTGAGGGTACGGCAACGCTTTAGGGGGAGCGTGCGTGTGAGGGCGCGGGTTAGTGTTAGCGTACGGGTTAGGATTAAGGCACGGGTGAGGGTCAGGCTTCGGGGAAGGGTTAGGGTTAGAGTTCGGGCTAGGGTTAGGGTTAGGGGACGGGGACGGTTTAGGGTCCAGGTGAGGGTACGGCAACGCTTTAGGGGGAGCGTCTGTGTGAGGGCGCGGGTTAGTGTTAGCGTACGGGTTAGGATTAGGGCACGGGGGAGGGTCAGGCTTCGGGGAAGGGTTAGGGTTAGGGTTCGGGCTAGGGTTAGGGTTAGGGGACGGGGACGGTTTAGGGTCCAGGTGAGGGTACGGCAACGCTTTAGCGGGAGTGTGCGTGTGAGGGAGTGGGTTAGTGTTAGCGTACGGGTTAGGATTAGGGCCCGGGTGAAGGTCAGGCTTCGGGGAAGGGTTAGTGTTAGGATTCGGGCTAGGGTTAGGGTTACGGGACGGGGACGGTTTAGGGTCCAGGTGATGGTACGGCAACGCTTTAGGTTGAGTGTGCGTGTGAGAGCGCGGGTTAGTGTTAGCGTACGGGTTAGGATTAGGGGACGGGTGAGGGTCAGGCTTCGGGGAAGGGTTAGGGTTAGGGTTCGGGCTAGGGTTAGGTTTAGTGGACGGGGACGGTTTAGGGTCCAGGTGAGGGTACGGCAACGCTTTAGGGGGAGCGTGCGTGTGAGGGCGCGGGATAGTGTTAGCGTACGGGTTAGGATTAGGGGACGGGTGAGTGTCAGGCTTCGGGGAAGGGTTAGGGTTAGGGTTCGGGCTAGGGTTAGGGTTAGGGGATGCGGACGGTTTAGGGTCCAGGTGGGGGTACGGCAACGCTTTAGGGGGAGCGTGCGTGTGAGGGCGTGGGTTAGTGTTAGCGTACGGGTTAGGATTAAGGCACGGGTGAGGGTCAGGCTTCGGGGAAGGGTTAGGGTTAGGGTTCGGGCTAGGGTTAGGGTTAGAGGACGGGGACGGTTTAGGGTCCAGGTGAGGGTACGGCAACGGTTTAGGGGGAGCGTGCGTGTGAGGGCGCGGGTTAGTGTTATGGTACGGGTTAGGATTAGGGGACGGGTGAGGGTCAGGCTTCGGGGAAGGGTTAGGGTTAGGGTTCGGGCTAGGGTTAGGGTTAGAGGACGGGGACGGTTTAGGGTCCAGGTGAGGGTACGGCAACGCTTTAGGGGGAGCGTGCGTGTGAGGGCGCGGGTTAGTGTTAGCGTACGGGTTAGGATTAGGGCACGGGTGAGGGTCAGGCTTCGGGGAAGGGTTAGGGTTAGGGTTTGGGCTAGGGTTAGGGTTAGGGGATGGGGACGGTTTAGGGTCCAGGTGAGGGTACGGGAACGCTTTAGGGGGAGCGTGCGTGTGAGGGCGCGGGTTAGTGTTAGCGTACAGGTTAGGATTAGGGGACGGGTGAGTGTAAGGCTTCGGGGAAGGGTTAGGGTTAGGGTTCGGGCTAGGGTTAGGGTTACGGGGAAGGGTTAGGGTTAGGGTTCGGGCTAGGGTTGGGTTAGGGGACAGGGACGGTTTAGGGTCCAGGTGAGGCTTCGGCAACGCTTTAGGGGGAGCGTGCGTGTGAGGGCGCGGGTTAGTGTTAGCGTACGGGTTAGGATTAGGGGACGGGTGAGTGTCAGGCTTCCGGAAAGGGTTAGGGTTAGGGTTCGGTCTAGGGTTAGGGTTAGGGGACGGGGACGGTTTAGGGTCTAGGTGAGGGTACGGCAACGCTTTAGGGGGAGCGTGCGTGTGAGGGCGCAGGCTAGTGTTAGCGTACGGGTTAGGATTAGGGGACGGGTGAGTGTCAGGCTTCCGGAAAAGGTTAGGGTTAGGGTTCGGGCTAGGGTTAGGGTTAGGGGACGGGGACAGTTTAGGGTCCAGGTGATGGTACGGCAACGCTTTAGGGGGAGCGTGCGTGTGAGGGCGCGGGTTAGTGTTAGCGTACGGGTTAGGATTAGGGGACGGGTGAGGGTCAGGCTTCGGGGAAGGGTTAGGGTTAGGGTTCGGGCTAGGGTTAGGGTTAGGGGACGGGGACGGTTTAGGATCCAGGTGAGGGTACGGCAACGCTTTAGGGGGAGCGTGCGTGTGAGGGCGTGGGTTAGTGTTAGCTTTCGGGTTAGGATTAGGGCACGGGTGAGTGTCAGGCTTCGGGGAAGGGTTAGGGTTAGGGTTCGGGCTAGGGTTAGGGTTAGGGGATGGGGACGGTTTAGGGTCCAGGTGAGGGTATGGCAACGCTTTAGGGGGAGCGTGCGTGTGAGGGTGCGGGTTAGTGTTAGCGTACGGGTTAGGATTAGGGGACGGGTGAGGGTCAGGCTTTGGGGAAGTGTTAGGGTTAGGGTTCGGGCTAGGGTTAGGGTTAGGGGACGGGGACGGTTTAGGCTCCAGGTGAGGGTACGGCAACGCTTTAGGGGGAGCGTGCGTGTGAGGGCGCGGGTTAGTGTTAGCGTACGGGTTAGGATTAGGGGACGGGTGAGGGTCAGGCTTCGGGGAAGTGTTAGCGTTAGGGTTCGGGATAGGGTTAGGGTTAGGGGACGGGGACGGTTTAGGGTCCAGGTGAGGGTACGGCAACGCTTTAGGGGGAGCGTGCGTGTGAGGGCGCGGGTTAGTGTTAGCGTACGGGTTAGGATTATGGGCACGGATGAGGGTCAGGCTTCGGGGAAGGGTTAGGGTTAGGGTTCGGGCTAGGGTTAGGGTTAGGGGACGGGGACGGTTTAGGGTCCAGGTGAGGGTACGGCAACGCTTTAGAGGGAGCGTGCATGTGAGGGCGTGGGTTAGTGTTAGCGTACGGGTTAGGATTATGGGACGGGTGAGGGTCAGGCTTCGGGGTAGGGTTAGGGTTAGGGTTCGGGCTAGGGTTAGGGTTAGGGGACGGGGACGGTTTAGGGTCCAGGTGAGGGTACGGCAACGCTTTAGGGGGAGCGTGCGTGTGAGGGCGCGGGTTAATGTTATCGTACGGGTTAGGATTAGGGGACGGGTGAGGGTCAGGCTTCGGGGAAGGGTTAGGGTTAGGGTTCGGGCTAGGGTTAGGGTTAGGGGACGGGGACGGTTTAGGGTCCAGGTGAGGGTACGGCAACGCTTTAGGGGGAGCGTGCGTGTGAGGGCGCGGGTTAGTGTTAGCGTACGGGTTAGGATTAGGCCACGGGTGAGGGTCAGGCTTCGGGGAAGGGTTAGGGTTAGGGTTCGGGCTAGGGTTAGGGTTAGGGGACGGGGACGGTTTAGGATCCAGGTGAGGGTACGGCAACGCTTTAGGGGGAGCGTGCGTGTGAGGGCGTGGGTTAGTGTTAGCTTTCGGGTTAGGATTAGGGCACGGGTGAGTGTCAGGCTTCGGGGAAGGGTTAGGGTTAGGGTTCGGGCTAGGGTTAGGGTTAGGGGATGGGGACGGTTTAGGGTCCAGGTGAGGGTATGGCAACGCTTTAGGGGGAGCGTGCGTGTGAGGGTGCGGGTTAGTGTTAGCGTACGGGTTAGGATTAGGGGACGGGTGAGGGTCAGGCTTCGGGGAAGTGTTAGGGTTAGGGTTCGGGCTAGGGTTAGGGTTAGGGGACGGGGACGGTTTAGGCTCCAGGTGAGGGTACGGCAACGCTTTAGGGGGAGCGTGCGTGTGAGGGCGCGGGTTAGTGTTAGCGTACGGGTTAGGATTAGGGGACGGGTGAGGGTCAGGCTTCGGGGAAGTGTTAGCGTTAGGGTTCGGGATAGGGTTAGGGTTAGGGGACGGGGACGGTTTAGGGTCCAGGTGAGGGTACGGCAACGCTTTAGGGGGAGCGTGCGTGTGAGGGCGCGGGTTAGTGTTAGCGTACGGGTTAGGATTATGGGCACGGATGAGGGTCAGGCTTCGGGGAAGGGTTAGGGTTAGGGTTCGGGCTAGGGTTAGGGTTAGGGGATGGGGACGGTTTAGGGTCCAGGTGAGGGTACGGCAACGCTTTAGAGGGAGCGTGCATGTGAGGGCGTGGGTTAGTGTTAGCGTACGGGTTAGGATTATGGGACGGGTGAGGGTCAGGCTTCGGGGTAGGGTTAGGGTTAGGGTTCGGGCTAGGGTTAGGGTTAGGGGACGGGGACGGTTTAGGGTCCAGGTGAGGGTACGGCAACGCTTTAGGGGGAGCGTGCGTGTGAGGGCGCGGGTTAGTGTTAGCGTACGGGTTAGGATTAGGGCACGGGTGAGGGTCAGGCTTCGGGGAAGGGTTAGGGTTAGGGTTCGGGCTAGGGTTAGGGTTAGGGGACGGGGACGGTTTAGGGTCCAGGTGAGGGTACGGCAACGCTTTAGGGGGAGCGTGCGTGTGAGGGCGCGGGTTAGTGTTAGCGTACGGGTTAGGATTAGGGGACGGGTGAGGGTCAGGCTTCGTGGTAGGGTTAGGGTTAGGGTTCGGGCTAGGGTTAGGGTTAGGGGATGGGGACGGTTTAGGGTCCAGGTGAGGGTACGGCAACGCTTTAGGGGGAGCGTGCGTGTGAGGGCGCGGGTTAGTGTTAGCGTACGGGTTAGGATTAGGGGACGGGTGAGGGCCAGGCTTCGGGGAAGGGTTAGGGTTAGGGTTCGGGCTAGGGTTAGGGTTAGGGGACGGGGCGGTTTAGGGTCCAGTTGAGAGTACAGCAACGCTTTAGGGGGAGCGTGCGTGTGAGGGCGCGGGTTAGTGTTAGCGTACGGGTTAGGATTAGGGGACGGGTGAGGGTCAGGCTTCGGGGCAGGGTTAGGGTTAGGGTTCGGGCTAGGGTTAGGGTTAGGGGACGGGGACGGTTTAGGGTCCAGGTGAGGGTACGGCAACGCTTTAGGGGGAGCGTGCGTGTGAGGGCGCGGGTTAGTGTTAGCGTACGGGTTAGGATTAGGGGACGGGTGAGGGTCAGGCTTCGGGGAAGGGTTAGGGTTAGGGTTCGGGCTAGGGTTAGGGTTAGGGGACGGGGACGGTTTAGGGTCCAGGTGAGGGTACGGCAACGCTTTAGGGGGAGCGTGCGTGTGAGGGCGCGGGTTAGTGTTAGCGTACGGGTTAGGATTAGGGGACGGGTGAGGGTAAGGCTTCGGGGAAGGGTTAGGGTTAGGGTTCGGGCTAGGGTTAGGGTTAGGGGACGGGGACGGTTTAGGGTCCAGGTGAGGGTACGGCAACGCTTTAGGGGGAGCGTGCGTGTGAGGGTGCGGGTTAGTGTTAGCGTATGGGTTAGGATTAGGGGACGGGTGATGGTCAGGCTTCCGGAAAGGGTTAGGGTAAGTGTTCGGGCTAGGGTTAGTGTTAGGGGACGGGGACGGTTTAGGGTCCAGGTGAGGGTACGGCAACGCTTTAGGGGGAGCGTGCGTGTGAGGGCGCGGGTTAGTGTTAGCGTACGGGTTAGGATTAGGGGACGGGTGAGGGTCAGGCTTCGGGGAAGGGCTAGGTTTAAGGTTCGGGCTAGGGTTAGGGTTAGGGAACGGGGACGGTTTAGGCTCCAGGTGAGGGTATGGCAACGCTTTAGGGGGAGCGTGCGTGTGAGGGCGCGTGTTAGTGTTAGCGTACGGGTTAGGATTAGGGGACGGTTGAGGGTCAGGCTTCGGGGAAGTGTTAGGGTTAGGGTTCGGGCTAGGGTTAGGGTTAGGGGACGGGGACGGTTTAGGGTCCAGGTGAGGGTACGGCAACGCTTTAGGGGGAGCGTGCGTGTGAGGGCGCGGGTTAGTGTTAGCGTACGGGTTAGGATTAGGGGACGGGTGAGTGTCAGGCTTCGGGGAAGGGTTAGGTTTAGGGTTCGGGCTAGGGTTAGGGTTAGGGGACGGGGACGGTTTAGGGTCCAGGTGAGGGTACGGCAACGCTTTAGGGGGAGCGTGCGTGTGAGGGCGTGGGTTAGTGTTAGCGTACGGGTTAGGATTAGGGCACGGGTGAGGGTAAGGCTTCGGGGAAGGGTTAGGGTTAGGGTTCGGGCTAGGGTTAGGGTTAGGGGACGGGGACGGTTTAGGGTCCAGGTGAGGGTACGGCAACGCTTTAGGGGGAGCGTGCGTGTGAGGGCGCGGGTTAGTGTTAGCGTACGGGTTAGGATTAGGGGACGGGTGAGTGTCAGGCTTCCGGAAAGGGTTAGGGTAAGGGTTCGGGCTAGGGTTAGGGTTAGGGGACGGGGACGGTTTAGGGTCCAGGTGAGGGTACGGCAACGCTTTAGGGGGAGCGTGCGTGTGAGGGCGCCGGTTAGTGTTAGCGTACGGGTTAGGATTAGGGGACGGGTGAGTGTCAGGCTTCCGTAAAGGGTTAGGGTAAGGGTTCGGGCTAGGGTTAGGGTTAGGGGACGGGGACGGTTTAGGGTCCAGGTGAGGGTACGGCAACGCTTTAGGGGGAGCGTGCGTGTGAGGGCGCGGGTTAGTGTTAGCGTACGGGTTAGGATTAGGGAAAGGGTGAGGGTCAGGCTTCGGGGAAGGGCTAGGTTTAGGGTTCGGGCTAGGGTTAGGGTTAGGGAACTGGGACGGTTTAGGCTCCAGGTGAGGGTACGGCAACGCTTTAGGGGGAGCGTGCGTGTGAGGGTGCGGGTTAGTGTTAGCGTACGGGTTAGGATTAGGGGACGGGTGAGGGTCAGGCTTCGGGGAAGTGTTAGGGTTAGGGTTCGGGCTAGGGTTAGGGTTAGGGGACGGGGACGGTTTAGGGTCCAGGTGAGGGTACGGCAAAGCTTTAGGGGGAGCGTGCGTGTGAGGGCGCGGGTTAGTGTTAGCGTACGGGTTAGGATTAGGGGACGGGTGAGGGTCAGGCTTCGGGGAAGGTTTAGGTTTAGGGTTCGGGCTAGGGTTAGGGTTAGGGGACGGGGACGGTTTAGGGTCCAGGTGAGGGTACGGCAACGCTTTAGGGGGAGCGTGCGTGTGAGGGCGTGGGTTAGTGTTAGCGTACGTGTTAGGATTAGGGGACGGGTGAGGGTCAGGCTTCGGGGAAGGGTTAGGGTTAGGGTTCGGGCTAGGGTTAGGGTTAGGGGACGGGGACGGTTTAGGGTCCAGGTGAGGGTACGGCAACGCTTTAGGGGGAGCGTGCGTGTGAGGGCGCGGGTTAGTGTTAGCGTACGGGTTAGGATTAGGGAACGGGTGAGGGTCAGGCTTCGGGGTAGGGTTAGGGTTAGGGTTCGGGCTAGGGTTAGGGTTAGGGGACGGGGACGGTTTAGGGTCCAGGTGAGGTTACGGCAACGCTTTAGGGGGAGCGTGCGTGAGAGGGCGCGTGTTAGTGTTAGCGTACGGGTTAGGATTAGGGCACGGGTGAGGGTCAGGCTTCGGGGAAGGGTTAGGGTTAGGGTTCGGGGTAGGGTTAGGGTTAGGGGACGGGGACGGTTTAGGGTCCAGGTGAGGGTACGGCAACGCTTTAGGGGGAGCGTGCGTGTGGGGGGTGGGTTAGTGTTAGCGTACGGGTTAGGATTAGGGGACGGGTGAGGGTCAGGCTTCGGGGAAGGGTTAGTGTTAGGGTTCGGGATAGGGTTAGGGTTAGGGGACGGGGACGGTTTAGGGTCCAGGTGAGGGTACGGCAACGCTTTATGGGGAGCGTGCGTGTGAGGGCGTGGGTTAGTGTTAGCGTACGGGTTAGGATTAGGGGACGAGTGAGGGTCAGGCTTCGGGGTAGGGATAGGGTTAGGGTTCGGGCTAGTGTTAGGGTTAGGGGACGGGGACGGTTTAGGGTCCAGGTGAGGGTACGGCAACGCTTTAGGGGGAGCGTGCGTGTGAGGGCGCGGGTTAATGTTAGCGTACGGGTTAGGATTAGGGGACGGATGAGGGTCAGGCTTCGGGGAAGAGTTAGGGTTAGGGTTCGGGCTAGGGTTAGGCTTAGGGGACGGGGACGGTTTAGGGTCCAGGTGAGGGTACGGCAACGCTTTAGGGGGAGCGTGCGTGTGAGGGCGCGGGTTAGTGTTAGCGTACAGGTTAGGATTAGGGGACGGGTGAGCGTAAGGCTTCGGGGAAGGGTTAGGGTTAGGGTTCGGGCTAGGGTTAGTGTTAGGGGACGGGGACGGTTTAGGGTCCAGGTGAGGGTACGGCAACGCTTTAGGGGGAGCGTGCGTGTGAGGGCGTGGTTTAATGTTAGCGTACGGGTTAGGATTAGGTGACGGGTGAGGGTCAGGCTTCGGGGAAGAGTTAGGGTTAGGGTTTGGGCTACGGTTAGGCTTAGGGGACGGGGACGGTTTAGGGTCCAGGTGAGGGTACGGCAACGCTTTAGGGGGAGCGTGCGTGTGAGGGCGCGGGTTAGTGGTATTGTACAGGTTAGGATTAGGGGACGGGTGAGCGTAAGGCTTCGGGGAAGGGTTACGGTTAGGGTTTGGGCTAGGGTTAGGGTTAGGGGACGGGGACGGTTTAGGGTCCAGGTGAGGGTACGGCAACGCTTTAGGGGGAGCGTGCGTGGGAGGGCGCGGGTTAGTGTTAGCGTACGGGTTAGGATTAGGGGACGTGTGAGTGTCAGGCTTCCGGAAAGGGTTAGGGTAAGGTTTCGGGCTAGGGTTAGGGTTAGGGGACGGGGACGGTTTAGTGTCCACGTGAGGCTACGGCAACGCTTTAGGGGGAGCGTGCGTGTGAGGGCGCGGGTTAGTGGTAGCGTACGGGTTAGGATTAGGGGACGGGTGAGGGTCAGGCTTCGGGGAAGGGTTAGGGTTAGGGTTCGGGCTAGGTTTAGGGTTAGGGGACGGGGACGGTTTAGGGTCCAGGTGAGGGTACGGCAACGCTTTAGGGGGAGCGTGCGTGTGAGGGCGCGGGTTAGTGTTAGCGTACGGGTTAGGATTAGGGGACGGGTTAGGGTCAGGCTTCGGGGAAGGGTTAGGGTTAGGGTTCGGGCTAGAGTTAGGGTTAGGGGACGGGGACAGTTTAGGGTCCAGGTGAGGGTACTGCAACGCTTTAGGGGGAGCGTGTGTGTGAGGGCGCGGGTTAGTGTTAGCGTACGGGTTAGGATTAGGGCACGGGTGAGGGTCAGGCTTCGGGGAAGGGTTAGGGATAGGGTTCGGGCTAGGGTTAGGGTTAGGGGACGGGGACGGTTTAGGGTCCAGATGAGGGTACGGCAATGCTTTAGAGGGAGCGTGCGTGTGAGGGCGCGGGTTAGTGTTAGCGTACGGGTTAGGATTAGGGCACGGGTGATGTTCAGGCTTCGGGGAAGGGTTAGGTTTAGGGTTCGGGCTAGGGTTAGGGTTAGGGGACGGGGACGGTTTAGCGTCCAGGTGAGGGTACGGCAACGCTTTAGGGGGAGCGTGCGTGTGAGGGCGCGGGTTAGTGTTAGCGTACGGGTTAGGATTAGGGGACGGGTGAGGGTCAGGCTTCGGGGAAGGGTTAGGGTTAGGGTTCGGGCTAGGGTTAGGTTTAGGGGACGGGGACAGTTTAGGGTCCAGGTGAGGGTACGGCAACGCCTTAGGGGGAGCGTGCGTGTGAGGGCGCGGGTTAGAGTTAGCGTACGGGTTAGGATTAGGGGACGGGTGAGGGTCAGGCTTCGGGGAAGGGTTAGGGTTAGGGTTCGGGCTAGGGTTAGGGTTAGGGGACGGGGACGGTTTAGGGTCCAGGTGAGGGTACGGCAACGCTTTAGGGGGAGCGTGCGTGGGAGGGCGCGGGTTAGTGTTAGCGTACGGGTTAGGATTAGGGGACGGGTGAGGGTCAGGCTTCGGGGAAGGGTTAGGGTTAGGGTTCGGGCTAGGGTTAGGGTTAGGGGACGGGGACGGTTTAGGGTCAAGGTGAGGGTACGGCAACGCTTTAGGGGGAGCGTGCGTGTGAGGGTGCGGGTTAGTGTTAGCGTATGGGTTAGGATTAGGGGACGGGTGAGGGTCAGGCTTCGGGGTAGGGTTAGGGTTAGGGTTCGGGCTAGGGTTAGGGTTAGGGGATGGGGACGGTTTAGGGTCCAGGTGAGGGTACGGCAACGCTTTAGGGGGAGCGTGCGTGTGAGGGCGTGGGTTAGTGTTAGTGTACGGGTTAGGATTAGGGCACGGGTGAGTGTCAGGCTTCGGGGAAGTTTTAGGGTTAGGGTTCGGGCTAGGGATAGTGTTAGGGGACGGGGACGGTTTAGGGTCCAGGTGAGGATACGGAAACGCTTTAGGGGGAGCGTGCGTATGAGGGCACGGGTTAGTGTTAGCGTACGGGTTAGGATTAGGGCACGGGTGAGGGTCAGGCTTCGGGGAAGGGTTAGGGTTAGGGTTCGGGCTAGGGTAAGGGTTAGGGGATGCGGACGGTTTAGAGTCCAGGTGAGGGTACGGCAATGCTTTAGGGGGAGCGTGCGTGTGAGGACGCGGGTTAGTGTTAGCGTACGGGTTAGGATTAGGGGACGGGTGAGGGTCAGGCTTCGGGGAAGGGTTAGGGTTAGGGTTCAGGCTAGGGTTAGGGTTAGGGGAAGGGGACGGTTTAGGGTCCAGGTGAGGGTACGGCAGCGCTTTAGGGGGAGCGTGCGTGTGAGGGCATGGGTTAGTGTTAGCGTACGGGTTAGGATTAGGGGATGGGTGAGGGTCAGGCTTCGGGGAAGGGTTAGTGTTAGGGTTCGGGCTAGGTTTAGGGTTAGGGGATGGGGACGGTTTAGGGTCCAGGTGAGGGTACGGCAACGCTTTAGGGGGAGCGTGCGTGTGAGGGCGTGGGTTATTGTTAGCGTACGGGTTAGGATTAGGGGATGGGTGAGGGTCAGGCTTCGGGGAAGGGCTAGGGTTAGGGTTCGGGCTAGGGTTAGGGTTAGTGGACGGGGACGGTTTAGGGTCCAGGTGAGGGTACGGCAAAGCTTTAGGGGGAGCGTGCGTGTGAGGGCGCGGGTTAGTGTTAGCGTATGGGTTAGGATTAGGGCACGGGTGAGGGTCAGGCTTCGGGGAAGGGTTAGGGTTAGGGTTCGGGCTAGGGTTAGGGTTAGGGGACGGGGACGGTTTAGGGTCCAGGTGAGGGTACGGCAACGCTTTAGGGGGAGCGTGCATGTGAGGGCACGGGTTAGTGTTAGCGTACGGGTTAGGATTAGGGCACGGGTGAGGGTCAGGCTTCGGGGAAGGGTTAGGGTTAGGGTTCGGGCTAGGGTTAGGGTTAGGGGACGGGGACGGTTTAGGGTCCAGGTGAGGGTACGGCAGCGCTTTAGGGGGAGCTTGCCTGTGAGGGCGTGGGTTACTGTTAGAGTACGGGTTAGGATTAGGGCACGGGTGAGGGTCAGGCTTCGGGGAAGAGTTAGGGTTAGGGTTCGGGCTAGGATTAGGATTAGGGGACTGGGACGGTTTAGGGTCCAGGTGAGTGTACGGCAACGATTTGGGGGGAGCGTGCGTGTGAGGGGGCGGGTTAGTGTTAGCGTACGGGTTAGGATTAGGGCACGGGGGAGGGTCAGGCTTCGGGGAAGGGTTAGGGTTAGGGTTCGGGCTAGGGTTAGGGTTAGGGGACGGGGACGGTTTAGGGTCCAGGTGAGGGTACGGCAACGCTTTACGGGGAGCGTGCGTGTGAGGGCGCGGGTTAGGGTTATTGTACGGGTTAGGATTAGGGGACAGGTGAGGGTCAGGCTTCGGGGAAGGGTTAGGGTTAGGATTCGGGCTAGGGTTAGGGTAACGGGACGGGGACGGTTTAGGGTCCAGGTGAGGGTATGGCAACGCTTTAGGGGGAGCGTGCGTGTGAGGGCGCGGGTTAGTGTTAGCGTACGGGTTAGGATTAGGGGACGGGTGAGGGTCAGGCTTCGGGGAAGGGTTAGGTTTAGGGTTCGGTCTAGGGTTAGGGTTAGGGGACGGGGACGGTTTAGGGTCCAGGTGAGGGTACGGCAACGCTTTAGGGGGAGCATCCGTGTGAGGGCGCGGGTTAGTGTTAGCGTACGGGTTAGGATTAGGGGACGGGTGAGGGTCAGGCTTCGGGGAAGGGTTAGGGTTAGGGTTCGGGTTAGGGTTAGGGTTAGGGGACGGGGACGGTTTAGGGTCCAGGAGAGGGTACGGCAACGCTTTAGGGGGAGCGTGCGTGTGAGGGCGCGGGTTAGTGTTAGCGTATGGGTTAGGATTAGGGGACGGGTGAGGGTCAGGCTTCGGGGAAGGGTTAGGGTTAGGGTTCGGGCTAGGGTTAGGGTTAGGGGACGGGGACGGTTTAGGGTAGAGGTGAGGGTACGGCAGCGCTTTAGGGGGAGCGTGCGTCTGAGGGCGTGGGTTAGTGTTAGCATACGGGTTAGGATTAGGGGACGGGTGAGGGTCAGGCTTCGCGGAAGGGTTAGGGTTAGGGTTCGGGCTAGGGTAAGGGTTAGGGGACGGGGACGGTTTACGGTCCAGCTGAGGGTACGGCAACGCTTTAGGGGGAGCGTGCGTGTGAGGGCGTGGGTTAGTGTTAGCGTACGGGTTAGGATTAGGGGACGGGTGAGGGTCAGGCTTCGGGGAAGGGTTAGGTTTAGGGTTCGGGCTAGGGTTAGGGTTAGGGGACGGGGACGGTTTAGGGTCCAGGTGAGGGTACGGCAACGCTTTAGGGGGAGCGTTCGTGTGAGGGCGCGGGTTAGTGTTAGCGTACGGGTTAGGATTAGGGGACGGGTGAGGGTCAGGCTTCGGTTAAGGGTTAGGGTTAGGGTTCGGGCTAGGGTTAGGGTTAGGGGACGGGGACGGTTTAGGGTCCAGGTGAGGGTACAGCAACGCTTTAGGGGGAGCGTGTGTGTGAGGGCACGGGTTAGTGTTAGGGTACGGGTTAGGATTAGGGCACGGGGGAGGGTCAGGCTTCGGGGAAGGGTTAGGGTTAGGGTTCGGGCTAGGGTTAGGGTTAGGGGACGGGGACGGTTTAGGGTCCAGGTGAGGGTACTGCAATGCTTTAGGGGGAGCGTGCGTGTGAGGGCGCGGGTTAGTGTTAGCGTACGGGTTAGGATTAGGAGACGGGTGAGGGTCAGGCTTCGGGGAAGGGTTAGGGTTAGGGTTCGGGCTAGGGTAAGGGTTAGGGGACGGGGACGGTTTACGGTCCAGCTGAGGGTACGGCAACGCTTTAGGGGGAGCGTGCGTGTGAGGGCGCGGTTTAGTGTTAGCGTACGGGTTAGGATTAGCGGACGGGTGAGGGTCAGACTTCGGGGAAGGGTTAGGTTTAGGGTTCGGGCTAGGGTTAGGGTTAGCGGACGGGGACGGTTTAGGGTCCAGGTGAGGGTACGGCAACGCTTTAGGGAGAGCGTGCGTGTGAGGGCGCGGGTTAGTGTTAGCGTACGGGTTAGGATTAGGGGACGGGTGAGGGTCAGGCTTCGGGGAAGGGTTAGGGTTAGGGTTCGGGCTAGGGTTAGGGTTAGGGGACGGGGACGGTTTAGGGTCCAGGTGAGGGTACAGCAACGCTTTAGGGGGAGCGTGTGTGTGAGGGCACGGGTTAGTGTTAGCGTACGGGTTAGGATTAGGGCACGGCGGAGGGTCAGGCTTCGGGGAAGGGTTAGGGTTAGGGTTCGGGCTAGGGTTAGGGTTAGGGGACGGGGACGGTTTAGGGTCCAGGTGAGGGTATGGCAATGCTTTAGGGGGAGCGTGCGTGTGAGGGCGCGGGTTAGTGTTAGCGTACGGGTGAGGATTAGGGGACGGGTGAGGGTCAGGCTTCGGGGAAGGGTTAGAGTTAGGGTTCGGGCTAGGGTTAGGGTTAGGGGACGGGGATGGTTTAGGGTCCAGGTGAGGGTACGGCAACGCTTTATGGGGAGCGTGCGTGTGAGGGCGCGGGTTAGTTTTAGCGTACGGGTTAGGATTAGGGGACGGGTGAGGGTTAGGCTTCGGGGAAGGGTTAGGGTTAGGGTTCGGGCTAGGGTTAGGGTTAGGGGACGGGGACGGTTTAGGGTCCAGGTGAGGGTACGGCAACGCTTTAGGGGGAGCGTGCGTGTGAGGGCGCGGGTTAGTGTTAGCGTACGGGTTAGGATTAGGGGACGGGTGAGGGTCAGGCTTCGGGGAAGGGTTAGGGTTAGGGTTCGGGCTAGGGTTAGGGTTAGGGGACGGGGACGGTTTAGGGTCCAGGTGAGGTTACGGCAACGCTTTAGGGGGAGTGTGCGTGTGAGGGCGTGGGTTAGTGTTAGCGTACGGGTTAGGATTAGGGCACGGGTGAAGGTCAGGCTTCGGGGAAGGGTTAGGGTTAGGATTCGGGCTAGGGTTAGGGTTAGGGGACGGGGACGGTTTAGGGTCCATGTGATGGTACGGCAACGCTTTAGGGGGAGTGTGCGTGTGAGAGCGCGGGTTAGTGTTAGCGTACGGGTTAGGATTAGGGGACGGGTGAGGGTCAGGCTTCGGGGAAGGGTTACGGTTAGGGTTCGGGCTAGGGTTAGGGTTAGGGGACGGGGACGGTTTAGGGTCCAGGTGAGGGTACGGCAACGCTTTAGGGGGAGCGTGCGTGTGAGGGCGCGGGTTAGTGTTAGCGTACGGGTTAGGATTAGGGGACGGGTGAGGGTCACGCTTCGAGGTAGGTTTAGGGTTAGGGTTCGGGCTAGGGATAGGGTTAGTGGACGGGGACGGTTTAGGGTCCAGGAGAGGGTACGGCTACGCTTTAGGGGGAGCGTGCGTGTGAGGGCGTGGGTTAGTGTTAGCGTACGGGTTAGGATTAGGGGACGGGTGAGGGTCAGGCTTCGGGGAAGGGCTAGGGTTAGGGTTCGGGCTAGGGTTAGGGTTAGGGGACGGGGACGGTTTAGGGTCCAGGTGAGGGTACGGCAACGCTTTAGGGGGAGTGTGCGTGTGAGGGCGTGGGTTAGTGTTAGCGTACGGGTTAGGATTAGGGCACGGGTGAAGGTCAGGCTTCGGGGAAGGGTTAGGGTTAGGATTCGGGCTAGGGTTAGGGTTAGGGGACGGGGACGGTTTAGGGTCCAGGTGATGGTACGGCAACGCTTTAGGGGGAGTGTGCGTGTGAGAGCGCGGGTTAGTGTTAGCGTACGGGTTAGGATTAGGGGACGGGTGAGGGTCAGGCTTCGGGGAAGGGTTACGGTTAGGGTTCGGGCTAGGGTTAGGTTTAGTGGACGGGGACGGTTTAGGGTCCAGGTGAGGGTACGGCAACACTTTAGGGGGAGCGTGCGTGTGAGGGCGCGGGTTAGTGTTAGCGTACGGGTTAGGATTAGGGGACGGGTGAGGGTCAGGCTTCGGGGAAGGGTTAGGGTTAGGGTTCGGGCTAGGGTTAGGGTTAGGGTATGCGTACGGTTTAGGGTCCAGGTGAGGGTACGGCAACGCTTTAGGGGGAGCGTGCGTGTGAGGGCGCGGGTTAGTGTTAGCGTACGGGTTAGGATTAAGGCACGGGGGAGGGTCAGGCTTCGGGGAAGGGTTAGGGTTAGGGTTCGGGCTAGGGTTAGGGTTAGGGGATGGGGACGGTTTAGGGTCCAGGTGAGGGTACGGCAACGCTTTAGGGGGAGCGTGCGTGTGAGGGCGTGGGTTAGTGTTAGCATACGGGTTAGGATTAGGGGACGGGTGAGGGTCAGGCTTCGGGGAAGGGTTAGGGTTAGGGTTCGGGCTAGGGTTAGGGTTAGGGGACGGGGACGGTTTAGGGTCCAGGTGAGGGTACGGCAACGCTTTAGGGGGAGCGTGCTTGTGAGGGCGTGGGTTAGTGTTAGCGTACGGGTTAGGATTAGGGCACGGGTGAGTGTCAGGCTTCGGGGAAGGGTTAGGGTTAGAGTTCGGGCTAGGGTTAGGGTTAGGGGATGGGGACGGTTTAGGGTCCAGGTGAGGGTACGGAAACGCTTTAGGGGGAGCGTGCGTGTGAGGGCACGGGTTAGTGTTAGCGTACGGGTTAGGATTAGGGCACGGGTGAGGGTCAGGCTTCGGGGAAGGGTTAGGGTTAGGGTTCGGGCTAGGGTTAGGGTTAGGGGACGGGGACGGTTTAGGGTCCAGGTGAGGGTACGGCAACGCTTTAGGGGGAGCGTGTGTGTGAGGGCGCGGGTTAGTGTTAGCGTACGGGTTAGGATTAGGGCACGGGGGAGGGTCAAGCTTCGGGGAAGGGTTAGGGTTAGGGTTCGGGCTAGCGTTAGGGTTAGGGGACGGGGACAGTTTAGGGTCCAGGTGATGGTACGGCAACGCTTTAGGGGGAGCGTGCGTGTGAGGGCGCGGGTTAGTGTTAGCCTACGGGTTAGGATTAGGGGACGGGTGAGGGTCAGGCTTCGGGGAAGGGCTAGGTTTAGGGTTCGGGCTAGGGTTAGGGTTAGGGGACGGGGACGGTTTAGGGTCCAGGTGAGGGTACTTCAACGCTTTAGGTGGAGCGTGCGTGTGAGGGCGCCGGTTAGTGTTAGCGTACGGGTTAGGATTAGGGGACGGGTGAGGGTCAGGCTTCGGGGAAGGGTTAGGGTTAGGGTTCGGGCTAGGGTTAGAGTTAGGGGACGGGGACGGTTTAGGGTCCAGGTGAGGGTACGGCAACGCTTTAGGGGGAGCGTGCGTGTGAGGGCGCGGGTTAGTGTTAGCGTACGGGTTAGGATTAGGGGACGGGTGAGGGTCAGGCTTCGAGGTAGGGTTAGGGTTAGGGTTCGGGCTAGGGATAGGGTTAGTGGACGGGGACGGTTTAGGGTCCAGGTGAGGGTACGGCTACGCTTTAGGGGGAGCGTGCGTGTGAGGGCGTGGGTTAGTGTTAGCGTACGGGTTAGGATTAGGGCACGGGTGAGTGTCAGGCTTCGGGGAAGGGTTAGGGTAAGGGTTCGGGCTAGGGTTAGGGTTAGGGGACGGGGACGGTTTACGGTCCAGGTGAGGGTACGGAAACGCTTTAGGGGGAGCGTGCGTGTGAGGGCACGGGTTAGTGTTAGCGTACGGGTTAGGATTAGGGCACGGGTGAGGGTCAGGCTTCGGGGAAGGGTTAGGGTTAGGGTTCGGGCTAGGGTTAGGGTTAGGGGACGGGGACGGTTTAGGGTCCAGGTGAGGGTACGGCAATGCTTTAGGGGGAGCGTGCGTGTGAGGGCGCGGGTTAGTGTTAGCGTACGGGTGAGGATTAGGGGACGGGTGAGGGTCAGGCTTCGGGGAAGGGTTAGAGTTAGGGTTCGGGCTAGGGTTAGGGTTAGGGGACGGGGATGGTTTAGGGTCCAGGTGAGGGTACGGCAACGCTTTATGGGGAGCGTGCGTGTGAGGGCGCGGGTTAGTTTTAGCGTACGGGTTAGGATTAGGGGACGGGTGAGGGTTAGGCTTCGGGGAAGGGTTAGGGTTAGGGTTCGGGCTAGGGTTAGGGTTAGGGGACGGGGACGGTTTAGGGTCCAGGTGAGGGTACGGCAACGCTTTAGGGGGAGCGTGCGTGTGAGGGCGCGGGTTAGTGTTAGCGTACGGGTTAGGATTAGGGGACGGGTGAGGGTCAGGCTTCGGGGAAGGGTTAGGGTTAGGGTTCGGGCTAGGGTTAGGGTTAGGGGACGGGGACGGTTTAGGGTCCAGGTGAGGGTACGGCAACGCTTTAGGTGGAGCGTGCGTGTGAGGGCGCAGGTTAGTGTTAGCGTACGGGTTAGGATTAGGGGACGGGTGAGGGTCAGGCTTCGGGGAAGGGTTAGGGTTAGGGTTCGGGCTAGGGTTAGGGTTAGGGGACGGGGACGGTTTAGGGTCCAGGTGAGGGTACGGCAACGCTTTAGGGGGAGCGTGCGTGTGAGGGCGCGGGTTAGTGTTAGCGTACGGGTTAGGATTAGGGGACGGGTGAGGGTCACGCTTCGAGGTAGGGTTAGGGTTAGGGTTCGGGCTAGGGATAGGGTTAGTGGACGGGGACGGTTTAGGGTCCAGGAGAGGGTACGGCTACGCTTTAGGGGGAGCGTGCGTGTGAGGGCGCGGGTTAGTGTTAGCGTACGGGTTAGGATTAGAGAAAGGGTGAGGGTCAGGCTTCGGGGAAGGGCTAGGTTTAGGGTTCGGGCTAGGGTTAGGGTTAGGGAACTGGGACGGTTTAGGCTCCAGGTGAGGGTACGGCAACGCTTTAGGGGGAGCGTGCGTGTGAGGGTGCGGGTTAGTGTTAGCGTACGGGTTAGGATTAGGGGACGGGTGAGGGTCAGGCTTCGGGGAAGTGTTAGGGTTAGGGTTCGGGCTAGGGTTAGGGTTAGGGGACGGGGACGGTTTAGGGTCCAGGTGAGGGTACGGCAAAGCTTTAGGGGGAGCGTGCGTGTGAGGGCGCGGGTTAGTGTTAGCGTACGGGTTAGGATTAGGGGACGGGTGAGGGTCAGGCTTCGGGGAAGGTTTAGGTTTAGGGTTCGGGCTAGGGTTAGGGTTAGGGGACGGGGACGGTTTAGGGTCCAGGTGAGGGTACGGCAACGCTTTAGGGGGAGCGTGCGTGTGAGGGCGTGGGTTAGTGTTAGCGTACGTGTTAGGATTAGGGGACGGGTGAGGGTCAGGCTTCGGGGAAGGGTTAGGGTTAGGGTTCGGGCTAGGGTTAGGGTTAGGGGACGGGGACGGTTTAGGGTCCAGGTGAGGGTACGGCAACGCTTTAGGGGGAGCGTGCGTGTGAGGGCGCGGGTTAGTGTTAGCGTACGGGTTAGGATTAGGGAACGGGTGAGGGTCAGGCTTCGGGGTAGGGTTAGGGTTAGGGTTCGGGCTAGGGTTAGGGTTAGGGGACGGGGACGGTTTAGGGTCCAGGTGAGGTTACGGCAACGCTTTAGGGGGAGCGTGCGTGAGAGGGCGCGTGTTAGTGTTAGCGTACGGGTTAGGATTAGGGCACGGGTGAGGGTCAGGCTTCGGGGAAGGGTTAGGGTTAGGGTTCGGGGTAGGGTTAGGGTTAGGGGACGGGGACGGTTTAGGGTCCAGGTGAGGGTACGGCAACGCTTTAGGGGGAGCGTGCGTGTGAGGGCGTGGGTTAGTGTTAGCGTACGGGTTAGGATTAGGGGACGGGTGAGGGTCAGGCTTCGGGGAAGGGTTAGTGTTAGGGTTCGGGATAGGGTTAGGGTTAGGGGACGGGGACGGTTTAGGGTCCAGGTGAGGGTACGGCAACGCTTTATGGGGAGCGTGCGTGTGAGGGCGTGGGTTAGTGTTAGCGTACGGGTTAGGATTAGGGGACGAGTGAGGGTCAGGCTTCGGGGTAGGGATAGGGTTAGGGTTCGGGCTAGTGTTAGGGTTAGGGGACGGGGACGGTTTAGGGTCCAGGTGAGGGTACGGCAACGCTTTAGGGGGAGCGTGCGTGTGAGGGCGCGGGTTAATGTTAGCGTACGGGTTAGGATTATGGGACGGATGAGGGTCAGGCTTCGGGGAAGAGTTAGGGTTAGGGTTCGGGCTAGGGTTAGGCTTAGGGGACGGGGACGGTTTAGGGTCCAGGTGAGGGTACGGCAACGCTTTAGGGGGAGCGTGCGTGTGAGGGCGCGGGTTAGTGTTAGCGTACAGGTTAGGATTAGGGGACGGGTGAGCGTAAGGCTTCGGGGAAGGGTTAGGGTTAGGGTTCGGGCTAGGGTTAGTGTTAGGGGACGGGGACGGTTTAGGGTCCAGGTGAGGGTACGGCAACGCTTTAGGGGGAGCGTGCGTGTGAGGGCGTGGTTTAATGTTAGCGTACGGGTTAGGATTAGGTGACGGGTGAGGGTCAGGCTTCGGGGAAGAGTTAGGGTTAGGGTTTGGGCTACGGTTAGGCTTAGGGGACGGGGACGGTTTAGGGTCCAGGTGAGGGTACGGCAACGCTTTAGGGGGAGCGTGCGTGTGAGGGCGCGGGTTAGTGGTATTGTACAGGTTAGGATTAGGGGACGGGTGAGCGTAAGGCTTCGGGGAAGGGTTACGGTTAGGGTTTGGGCTAGGGTTAGGGTTAGGGGACGGGGACGGTTTAGGGTCCAGGTGAGGGTACGGCAACGCTTTAGGGGGAGCGTGCGTGGGAGGGCGCGGGTTAGTGTTAGCGTACGGGTTAGGATTAGGGGACGTGTGAGTGTCAGGCTTCCGGAAAGGGTTAGGGTAAGGTTTCGGGCTAGGGTTAGGGTTAGGGGACGGGGACGGTTTAGTGTCCACGTGAGGCTACGGCAACGCTTTAGGGGGAGCGTGCGTGTGAGGGCGCGGGTTAGTGGTAGCGTACGGGTTAGGATTAGGGGACGGGTGAGGGTCAGGCTTCGGGGAAGGGTTAGGGTTAGGGTTCTGGCTAGGTTTAGGGTTAGGGGACGGGGACGGTTTAGGGTCCAGGTGAGGGTACGGCAACGCTTTAGGGGGAGCGTGCGTGTGAGGGCGCGGGTTAGTGTTAGCGTACGGGTTAGGATTAGGGGACGGGTTAGGGTCAGGCTTCGGGGAAGGGTTAGGGTTAGGGTTCGGGCTAGAGTTAGGGTTAGGGGACGGGGACAGTTTAGGGTCCAGGTGAGGGTACTGCAACGCTTTAGGGGGAGCGTGTGTGTGAGGGCGCGGGTTAGTGTTAGCGTACGGGTTAGGATTAGGGCACGGGTGAGGGTCAGGCTTCGGGGAAGGGTTAGGGATAGGGTTCGGGCTAGGGTTAGGGTTAGGGGACGGGGACGGTTTAGGGTCCAGATGAGGGTACGGCAATGCTTTAGAGGGAGCGTGCGTGTGAGGGCGCGGGTTAGTGTTAGCGTACGGGTTAGGATTAGGGCACGGGTGATGTTCAGGCTTCGGGGAAGGGTTAGGTTTAGGGTTCGGGCTAGGGTTAGGGTTAGGGGACGGGGACGGTTTAGCGTCCAGGTGAGGGTACGGCAACGCTTTAGGGGGAGCGTGCGTGTGAGGGCGCGGGTTAGTGTTAGCGTACGGGTTAGGATTAGGGGACGGGTGAGGGTCAGGCTTCGGGGAAGGGTTAGGGTTAGGGTTCGGGCTAGGGTTAGGTTTAGGGGACGGGGACAGTTTAGGGTCCAGGTGAGGGTACGGCAACGCCTTAGGGGGAGCGTGCGTGTGAGGGCGCGGGTTAGAGTTAGCGTACGGGTTAGGATTAGGGGACGGGTGAGGGTCAGGCTTCGGGGAAGGGTTAGGGTTAGGGTTCGGGCTAGGGTTAGGGTTAGGGGACGGGGACGGTTTAGGGTCCAGGTGAGGGTACGGCAACGCTTTAGGGGGAGCGTGCGTGGGAGGGCGCGGGTTAGTGTTAGCGTACGGGTTAGGATTAGGGGACGGGTGAGGGTCAGGCTTCGGGGAAGGGTTAGGGTTAGGGTTCGGGCTAGGGTTAGGGTTAGGGGACGGGGACGGTTTAGGGTCAAGGTGAGGGTACGGCAACGCTTTAGGGGGAGCGTGCGTGTGAGGGTGCGGGTTAGTGTTAGCGTATGGGTTAGGATTAGGGGACGGGTGAGGGTCAGGCTTCGGGGTAGGGTTAGGGTTAGGGTTCGGGCTAGGGTTAGGGTTAGGGGATGGGGACGGTTTAGGGTCCAGGTGAGGGTACGGCAACGCTTTAGGGGGAGCGTGCGTGTGAGGGCGTGGGTTAGTGTTAGTGTACGGGTTAGGATTAGGGCACGGGTGAGTGTCAGGCTTCGGGGAAGTTTTAGGGTTAGGGTTCGGGCTAGGGATAGTGTTAGGGGACGGGGACGGTTTAGGGTCCAGGTGAGGATACGGAAACGCTTTAGGGGGAGCGTGCGTATGAGGGCACGGGTTAGTGTTAGCGTACGGGTTAGGATTAGGGCACGGGTGAGGGTCAGGCTTCGGGGAAGGGTTAGGGTTAGGGTTCGGGCTAGGGTAAGGGTTAGGGGATGCGGACGGTTTAGAGTCCAGGTGAGGGTACGGCAATGCTTTAGGGGGAGCGTGCGTGTGAGGACGCGGGTTAGTGTTAGCGTACGGGTTAGGATTAGGGGACGGGTGAGGGTCAGGCTTCGGGGAAGGGTTAGGGTTAGGGTTCAGGCTAGGGTTAGGGTTAGGGGAAGGGGACGGTTTAGGGTCCAGGTGAGGGTACGGCAGCGCTTTAGGGGGAGCGTGCGTGTGAGGGCATGGGTTAGTGTTAGCGTACGGGTTAGGATTAGGGGATGGGTGAGGGTCAGGCTTCGGGGAAGGGTTAGTGTTAGGGTTCGGGCTAGGTTTAGGGTTAGGGGATGGGGACGGTTTAGGGTCCAGGTGAGGGTACGGCAACGCTTTAGGGGGAGCGTGCGTGTGAGGGCGTGGGTTATTGTTAGCGTACGGGTTAGGATTAGGGGATGGGTGAGGGTCAGGCTTCGGGGAAGGGCTAGGGTTAGGGTTCGGGCTAGGGTTAGGGTTAGTGGACGGGGACGGTTTAGGGTCCAGGTGAGGGTACGGCAAAGCTTTAGGGGGAGCGTGCGTGTGAGGGCGCGGGTTAGTGTTAGCGTATGGGTTAGGATTAGGGCACGGGTGAGGGTCAGGCTTCGGGGAAGGGTTAGGGTTAGGGTTCGGGCTAGGGTTAGGGTTAGGGGACGGGGACGGTTTAGGGTCCAGGTGAGGGTACGGCAACGCTTTAGGGGGAGCGTGCATGTGAGGGCACGGGTTAGTGTTAGCGTACGGGTTAGGATTAGGGCACGGGTGAGGGTCAGGCTTCGGGGAAGGGTTAGGGTTAGGGTTCGGGCTAGGGTTAGGGTTAGGGGACGGGGACGGTTTAGGGTCCAGGTGAGGGTACGGCAGCGCTTTAGGGGGAGCTTGCCTGTGAGGGCGTGGGTTACTGTTAGAGTACGGGTTAGGATTAGGGCACGGGTGAGGGTCAGGCTTCGGGGAAGAGTTAGGGTTAGGGTTCGGGCTAGGATTAGGATTAGGGGACTGGGACGGTTTAGGGTCCAGGTGAGTGTACGGCAACGATTTGGGGGGAGCGTGCGTGTGAGGGGGCGGGTTAGTGTTAGCGTACGGGTTAGGATTAGGGCACGGGGGAGGGTCAGGCTTCAGGGAAGGGTTAGGGTTAGGGTTCGGGCTAGGGTTAGGGTTAGGGGACGGGGACGGTTTAGGGTCCAGGTGAGGGTACGGTAACGCTTTACGGGGAGCGTGCGTGTGAGGGCGCGGGTTAGGGTTATTGTACGGGTTAGGATTAGGGGACAGGTGAGGGTCAGGCTTCGGGGAAGGGTTAGGGTTAGGGTTCGGGCTAGGGTTAGGGTTAGGGGACGGGGATGGTTTAGGGTCCAGGTGAGGGTACGGCAACGATTTAGGGGGAGCGTGCGTGTGAGGGCGCAGGTTAGTGTTAGCGTACGGGTTAGGATTAGGGGACGGGTGAGGGGCAGGCTTCGGGGAAGGGTTAGGGTTAGGGTTCGGGCTAGGGTTAGGGGACGGGGACGGGGACGGTTTAGGGTCCAGGTTAGGATACGGCAGCGCTTTAGGGGGAGCTTGCGTGTGAGGGCGCGGGTTAGTGTTAGCGTACGGGTTAGGATTAGGGGACGGGTGAGGGTCAGGCTTCGGGGAAGGGTTAGGGTTAGGATTCGGGCTAGGGTTAGGGTAACGGGACGGGGACGGTTTAGGGTCCAGGTGAGGGTATGGCAACGCTTTAGGGGGAGCGTGCGTGTGAGGGCGCGGGTTAGTGTTAGCGTACGGGTTAGGATTAGGGGACGGGTGAGGGTCAGGCTTCGGGGAAGGGTTAGGTTTAGGGTTCGGTCTAGGGTTAGGGTTAGGGGACGGGGACGGTTTAGGGTCCAGGTGAGGGTACGGCAACGCTTTAGGGGGAGCATCCGTGTGAGGGCGCGGGTTAGTGTTAGCGTACGGGTTAGGATTAGGGGACGGGTGAGGGTCAGGCTTCGGGGAAGGGTTAGGGTTAGGGTTCGGGTTAGGGTTAGGGTTAGGGGACGGGGACGGTTTAGGGTCCAGGAGAGGGTACGGCAACGCTTTAGGGGGAGCGTGCGTGTGAGGGCGCGGGTTAGTGTTAGCGTATGGGTTAGGATTAGGGGACGGGTGAGGGTCAGGCTTCGGGGAAGGGTTAGGGTTAGGGTTCGGGCTAGGGTTAGGGTTAGGGGACGGGGACGGTTTAGGGTCCAGGTGAGGGTACGGCAGCGCTTTAGGGGGAGCGTGCGTCTGAGGGCGTGGGTTAGTGTTAGCATACGGGTTAGGATTAGGGGACGGGTGAGGGTCAGGCTTCGCGGAAGGGTTAGGGTTAGGGTTCGGGCTAGGGTAAGGGTTAGGGGACGGGGACGGTTTACGGTCCAGCTGAGGGTACGGCAACGCTTTAGGGGGAGCGTGCGTGTGAGGGCGTGGGTTAGTGTTAGCGTACGGGTTAGGATTAGGGGACGGGTGAGGGTCAGGCTTCGGGGAAGGGTTAGGTTTAGGGTTCGGGCTAGGGTTAGGGTTAGGGGACGGGGACGGTTTAGGTTCCAGGTGAGGGTACGGCAACGCTTTAGGGGGAGCGTTCGTGTGAGGGCGCGGGTTAGTGTTAGCGTACGGGTTAGGATTAGGGGACGGGTGAGGGTCAGGCTTCGGTTAAGGGTTAGGGTTAGGGTTCGGGCTAGGGTTAGGGTTAGGGGACGGGGACGGTTTAGGGTCCAGGTGAGGGTACAGCAACGCTTTAGGGGGAGCGTGTGTGTGAGGGCACGGGTTAGTGTTAGGGTACGGGTTAGGATTAGGGCACGGGGGAGGGTCAGGCTTCGGGGAAGGGTTAGGGTTAGGGTTCGGGCTAGGGTTAGGGTTAGGGGACGGGGACGGTTTAGGGTCCAGGTGAGGGTACTGCAATGCTTTAGGGGGAGCGTGCGTGTGAGGGCGCGGGTTAGTGTTAGCGTACGGGTTAGGATTAGGAGACGGGTGAGGGTCAGGCTTCGGGGAAGGGTTAGGGTTAGGGTTCGGGCTAGGGTAAGGGTTAGGGGACGGGGACGGTTTACGGTCCAGCTGAGGGTACGGCAACGCTTTAGGGGGAGCGTGCGTGTGAGGGCGCGGTTTAGTGTTAGCGTACGGGTTAGGATTAGCGGACGGGTGAGGGTCAGACTTCGGGGAAGGGTTAGGTTTAGGGTTCGGGCTAGGGTTAGGGTTAGCGGACGGGGACGGTTTAGGGTCCAGGTGAGGGTACGGCAACGCTTTAGGGAGAGCGTGCGTGTGAGGGCGCGGGTTAGTGTTAGCGTACGGGTTAGGATTAGGGGACGGGTGAGGGTCAGGCTTCGGGGAAGGGTTAGGGTTAGGGTTCGGGCTAGGGTTAGGGTTAGGGGACGGGGACGGTTTAGGGTCCAGGTGAGGGTACAGCAACGCTTTAGGGGGAGCGTGTGTGTGAGGGCACGGGTTAGTGTTAGCGTACGGGTTAGGATTAGGGCACGGCGGAGGGTCAGGCTTCGGGGAAGGGTTAGGGTTAGGGTTCGGGCTAGGGTTAGGGTTAGGGGACGGGGACGGTTTAGGGTCCAGGTGAGGGTACGGCAATGCTTTAGGGGGAGCGTGCGTGTGAGGGCGCGGGTTAGTGTTAGCGTACGGGTGAGGATTAGGGGACGGGTGAGGGTCAGGCTTCGGGGAAGGGTTAGAGTTAGGGTTCGGGCTAGGGTTAGGGTTAGGGGACGGGGATGGTTTAGGGTCCAGGTGAGGGTACGGCAACGCTTTATGGGGAGCGTGCGTGTGAGGGCGCGGGTTAGTTTTAGCGTACGGGTTAGGATTAGGGGACGGGTGAGGGTTAGGCTTCGGGGAAGGGTTAGGGTTAGGGTTCGGGCTAGGGTTAGGGTTAGGGGACGGGGACGGTTTAGGGTCCAGGTGAGGGTACGGCAACGCTTTAGGGGGAGCGTGCGTGTGAGGGCGCGGGTTAGTGTTAGCGTACGGGTTAGGATTAGGGGACGGGTGAGGGTCAGGCTTCGGGGAAGGGTTAGGGTTAGGGTTCGGGCTAGGGTTAGGGTTAGGGGACGGGGACGGTTTAGGGTCCAGGTGAGGGTACGGCAACGCTTTAGGGGGAGTGTGCGTGTGAGGGCGTGGGTTAGTGTTAGCGTACGGGTTAGGATTAGGGCACGGGTGAAGGTCAGGCTTCGGGGAAGGGTTAGGGTTAGGATTCGGGCTAGGGTTAGGGTTAGGGGACGGGGACGGTTTAGGGTCCAGGTGATGGTACGGCAACGCTTTAGGGGGAGTGTGCGTGTGAGAGCGCGGGTTAGTGTTAGCGTACGGGTTAGGATTAGGGGACGGGTGAGGGTCAGGCTTCGGGGAAGGGTTACGGTTAGGGTTCGGGCTAGGGTTAGGGTTAGGGGACGGGGACGGTTTAGGGTCCAGGTGAGGGTACGGCAACGCTTTAGGGGGAGCGTGCATGTGAGGGCGCGGGTTAGTGTTAGCGTACGGGTTAGGATTAGGGGACGGGTGAGGGTCACGCTTCGAGGTAGGTTTAGGGTTAGGGTTCGGGCTAGGGATAGGGTTAGTGGACGGGGACGGTTTAGGGTCCAGGAGAGGGTACGGCTACGCTTTAGGGGGAGCGTGCGTGTGAGGGCGTGGGTTAGTGTTAGCGTACGGGTTAGGATTAGGGCACGGGTGAGTGTCAGGCTTCGGGGAAGGGTTAGGGTTAGGGTTCGGGCTAGGGTTAGGGTTAGGGGATGGGGACGGTTTAGGGTCCAGGTGAGGGTACGGAAACGCTTTAGGGGGAGCGTGCGTGTGAGGGCACGGGTTAGTGTTAGCGTACGGGTTAGGATTAGGGCACGGGTGAGGGTCAGGCTTCGGGGAAGGGTTAGGGTTAGGGTTCGGGCTAGGGTTAGGGTTAGGGGACGGGGACGGTTTAGGGTCCAGGTGAGGGTACGGCAACGCTTTAGGGGGAGCGTGTGTGTGAGGGCGCGGATTAGTGTTAGCATACGGGTTAGGATTAGCGCACTTGGGAGGGTCAGGCTTCGGGGAAGGGTTAGGGTTAGGGTTCTGGCTAGGGTTAGGGTTAGGGGACGGGGACGGTTTAGGGTCCAGGTGAGGGTACGGCAACGCTTTAGGGGGAGCGTGCGTGTGAGGGCGTGGGTTAGTGTTAGCGTACGGGTTAGGATTAGGGGACGGGTGAGGGTCAGGCTTCGGGGAAGGGCTAGGGTTAGGGTTCGGGCTAGGGTTAGGGTTAGGGGACGGGGACGGTTTAGGGTCCAGGTGAGGGTACGGCAACGCTTTAGGGGGAGTGTGCGTGTGAGGGCGTGGGTTAGTGTTAGCGTACGGGTTAGGATTAGGGCACGGGTGAAGGTCAGGCTTCGGGGAAGGGTTAGGGTTAGGATTCGGGCTAGGGTTAGGGTTAGGGGACGGGGACGGTTTAGGGTCCAGGTGATGGTACGGCAACGCTTTAGGGGGAGTGTGCGTGTGAGAGCGCGGGTTAGTGTTAGCGTACGGGTTAGGATTAGGGGACGGGTGAGGGTCAGGCTTCGGGGAAGGGTTACGGTTAGGGTTCGGGCTAGGGTTAGGTTTAGTGGACGGGGACGGTTTAGGGTCCAGGTGAGGGTACGGCAACACTTTAGGGGGAGCGTGCGTGTGAGGGCGCGGGTTAGTGTTAGCGTACGGGTTAGGATTAGGGGACGGGTGAGGGTCAGGCTTCGGGGAAGGGTTAGGGTTAGGGTTCGGGCTAGGGTTAGGGTTAGGGTATGCGTACGGTTTAGGGTCCAGGTGAGGGTACGGCAACGCTTTAGGGGGAGCGTGCGTGTGAGGGCGCGGGTTAGTGTTAGCGTACGGGTTAGGATTAAGGCACGGGGGAGGGTCAGGCTTCGGGGAAGGGTTAGGGTTAGGGTTCGGGCTAGGGTTAGGGTTAGGGGATGGGGACGGTTTAGGGTCCAGGTGAGGGTACGGCAACGCTTTAGGGGGAGCGTGCGTGTGAGGGCGTGGGTTAGTGTTAGCATACGGGTTAGGATTAGGGGACGGGTGAGGGTCAGGCTTCGGGGAAGGGTTAGGGTTAGGGTTCGGGCTAGGGTTAGGGTTAGGGGACGGGGACGGTTTAGGGTCCAGGTGAGGGTACGGCAACGCTTTAGGGGGAGCGTGCTTGTGAGGGCGTGGGTTAGTGTTAGCGTACGGGTTAGGATTAGGGCACGGGTGAGTGTCAGGCTTCGGGGAAGGGTTAGGGTTAGAGTTCGGGCTAGGGTTAGGGTTAGGGGATGGGGACGGTTTAGGGTCCAGGTGAGGGTACGGAAACGCTTTAGGGGGAGCGTGCGTGTGAGGGCACGGGTTAGTGTTAGCGTACGGGTTAGGATTAGGGCACGGGTGAGGGTCAGGCTTCGGGGAAGGGTTAGGGTTAGGGTTCGGGCTAGGGTTAGGGTTAGGGGACGGGGACGGTTTAGGGTCCAGGTGAGGGTACGGCAACGCTTTAGGGGGAGCGTGTGTGTGAGGGCGCGGGTTAGTGTTAGCGTACGGGTTAGGATTAGGGCACGGGGGAGGGTCAAGCTTCGGGGAAGGGTTAGGGTTAGGGTTCGGGCTAGCGTTAGGGTTAGGGGACGGGGACAGTTTAGGGTCCAGGTGATGGTACGGCAACGCTTTAGGGGGAGCGTGCGTGTGAGGGCGCGGGTTAGTGTTAGCCTACGGGTTAGGATTAGGGGACGGGTGAGGGTCAGGCTTCGGGGAAGGGCTAGGTTTAGGGTTCGGGCTAGGGTTAGGGTTAGGGGACGGGGACGGTTTAGGGTCCAGGAGAGGGTACGGCTACGCTTTAGGGGGAGCGTGCGTGTGAGGGCGCGGGTTAGTGTTAGCGTACGGGTTAGGATTAAGGCACGGGTGAGGGTCAGGCTTCGGGGAAGGGTTAGGGTTAGGGTTCGGGCTAGGGTTAGGGTTAGGGGACGGGGACGGTTTAGGGTCCAGGTGAGGGTACGGCAACGCTTTAGGGGGAGCGTCTGTGTGAGGGCGCGGGTTAGTGTTAGCGTACGGGTTAGGATTAGGGCACGGGGGAGGGTCAGGCTTCGGGGAAGGGTTAGGGTTAGGGTTCGGGCTAGGGTTAGGGTTAGGGGACGGGGACGGTTTAGGGTCCAGGTGAGGGTACGGCAACGCTTTAGGGGGAGTGTGCGTGTGAGGGCGTGGGTTAGTGTTAGCGTACGGGTTAGGATTAGGGCCCGGGTGAAGGTCAGGCTTCGGGGAAGGGTTAGGGTTAGGATTCGGGCTAGGGTTAGGGTTACGGGACGGGGACGGTTTAGGGTCCAGGTGATGGTACGGCAACGCTTTAGGTTGAGTGTGCGTGTGAGAGCGCGGGTTAGTGTTAGCGTACGGGTTAGGATTAGGGGACGGGTGAGGGTCAGGCTTCGGGGAAGGGTTAGGGTTAGGGTTCGGGCTAGGGTTAGGTTTAGTGGACGGGGACGGTTTAGGGTCCAGGTGAGGGTACGGCAACGCTTTAGGGGGAGCGTGCGTGTGAGGGCGCGGGATAGTGTTAGCGTACGGGTTAGGATTAGGGGACGGGTGAGTGTCAGGCTTCGGGGAAGGGTTAGGGTTAGGGTTCGGGCTAGGGTTAGGGTTAGGGGATGCGGACGGTTTAGGGTCCAGGTGGGGGTACGGCAACGCTTTAGGGGGAGCGTGCGTGTGAGGGCGTGGGTTAGTGTTAGCGTACGGGTTAGGATTAAGGCACGGGTGAGGGTCAGGCTTCGGGGAAGGGTTAGGGTTAGGGTTCGGGCTAGGGTTAGGGTTAGAGGACGGGGACGGTTTAGGGTCCAGGTGAGGGTACGGCAACGGTTTAGGGGGAGCGTGCGTGTGAGGGCGCGGGTTAGTGTTATGGTACGGGTTAGGATTAGGGGACGGGTGAGGGTCAGGCTTCGGGGAAGGGTTAGGGTTAGGGTTCGGGCTAGGGTTAGGGTTAGAGGACGGGGACGGTTTAGGGTCCAGGTGAGGGTACGGCAACGCTTTAGGGGGAGCGTGCGTGTGAGGGCGCGGGTTAGTGTTAGCGTACGGGTTAGGATTAGGGCACGGGTGAGGGTCAGGCTTCGGGGAAGGGTTAGGGTTAGGGTTTGGGCTAGGGTTAGGGTTAGGGGATGGGGACGGTTTAGGGTCCAGGTGAGGGTACGGGAACGCTTTAGGGGGAGCGTGCGTGTGAGGGCGCGGGTTAGTGTTAGCGTACAGGTTAGGATTAGGGGACGGGTGAGTGTAAGGCTTCGGGGAAGGGTTAGGGTTAGGGTTCGGGCTAGGGTTAGGGTTACGGGGAAGGGTTAGGGTTAGGGTTCGGGCTAGGGTTGGGTTAGGGGACGGGGACGGTTTAGGGTCCAGGTGAGGCTTCGGCAACGCTTTAGGGGGAGCGTGCGTGTGAGGGCGCGGGTTAGTGTTAGCGTACGGGTTAGGATTAGGGGACGGGTGAGTGTCAGGCTTCGGAAAGGGTTAGGGTTAGGGTTCGGTCTAGGGTTAGGGTTAGGGGACGGGGACGGTTTAGGGTCTAGGTGAGGGTACGGCAACGCTTTAGGGGGAGCGTGCGTGTGAGGGCGCGGGCTAGTGTTAGCGTACGGGTTAGGATTAGGGGACGGGTGAGTGTCAGGCTTCCGGAAAAGGTTAGGGTTAGGGTTCGGGCTAGGGTTAGGGTTAGGGGACGGGGACAGTTTAGGGTCCAGGTGATGGTACGGCAACGCTTTAGGGGGAGCGTGCGTGTGAGGGCGCGGGTTAGTGCTAGCGTACGGGTTAGGATTAGGGGACGGGTGAGGGTCAGGCTTCGGGGTAGGGTTAGGGTTAGGGTTCGGGCTAGGGTTAGGGTTAGGGGACGGGGACGGTTTAGGATCCAGGTGAGGGTACGGCAACGCTTTAGGGGGAGCGTGCGTGTGAGGGCGTGGATTAGTGTTAGCTTTCGGGTTAGGATTAGGGCACGGGTGAGTGTCAGGCTTCGGGGAAGGGTTAGGGTTAGGGTTCGGGCTAGGGTTAGGGTTAGGGGATGGGGACGGTTTAGGGTCCAGGTGAGGGTATGGCAACGCTTTAGGGGGAGCGTGCGTGTGAGGGTGCGGGTTAGTGTTAGCGTACGGGTTAGGATTAGGGGACGGGTGAGGGTCAGGCTTCGGGGAAGTGTTAGGGTTAGGGTTCGGGCTAGGGTTAGGGTTAGGGGACGGGGACGGTTTAGGCTCCAGGTGAGGGTACGGCAACGCTTTAGGGGGAGCGTGCGTGTGAGGGCGCGGGTTAGTGTTAGCGTACGGGTTAGGATTAGGGGACGGGTGAGGGTCAGGCTTCGGGGAAGTGTTAGCGTTAGGGTTCGGGATAGGGTTAGGGTTAGGGGACGGGGACGGTTTAGGGTCCAGGTGAGGGTACGGCAACGCTTTAGGGGGAGCGTGCGTGTGAGGGCGCGGGTTAGTGTTAGCGTACGGGTTAGGATTATGGGCACGGATGAGGGTCAGGCTTCGGGGAAGGGTTAGGGTTAGGGTTCGGGCTAGGGTTAGGGTTAGGGGACGGGGACGGTTTAGGGTCCAGGTGAGGGTACGGCAACGCTTTAGAGGGAGCGTGCATGTGAGGGCGTGGGTTAGTGTTAGCGTACGGGTTAGGATTATGGGACGGGTGAGGGTCAGGCTTCGGGGTAGGGTTAGGGTTAGGGTTCGGGCTAGGGTTAGGGTTAGGGGACGGGGACGGTTTAGGGTCCAGGTGAGGGTACGGCAACGCTTTAGGGGGAGCGTGCGTGTGAGGGCGCGGGTTAATGTTATCGTACGGGTTAGGATTAGGGGACGGGTGAGGGTCAGGCTTCGGGGAAGGGTTAGGGTTAGGGTTCGGGCTAGGGTTAGGGTTAGGGGACGGGGACGGTTTAGGGTCCAGGTGAGGGTACGGCAACGCTTTAGGGGGAGCGTGCGTGTGAGGGCGCGGGTTAGTGTTAGCGTACGGGTTAGGATTAGGCCACGGGTGAGGGTCAGGCTTCGGGGAAGGGTTAGGGTTAGGGTTCGGGCTAGGGTTAGGGTTAGGGGACGGGGACGGTTTAGGGTCCAGGTGAGGGTACGGCAACGCTTTAGGGAGAGCATGCGTGTGAGGGCGTGGGTTAGTGTTAGCGTACGGGTTAGGATTAGGGCACGGGTGAGGGTCAGGCTTCGGGGAAGGGTTAGTGTTAGGGTTCGGGCTAGGGTTAGGGTTAGGGGACGGGGACGGTTTAGGGTCCAGGTGAGTGTACGGCAACGCTTTAGGGGGAGCGTGTGTGTGAGGGCGCGGGTTAGTGTTAGCGTACGGGGTAGGATTAGGGCACGGGTGAGGGTCAGGCTTCGGGGAAGGGTTAGGGTTAGGGTTCGGGCTAGGGTTAGGGTTAGGGGACGGGGACGGTTTAGGGTCCAGGTGAGGGTACGGCAACGCTTTAGGGGGAGCGTGCCTGTGAGGGCGCGGGTTAGTGTTAGCGTACGGGTTAGGATTAGGGGACGGGTGAGGGTCAGGCTTCGTGGTAGGGTTAGGGTTAGGGTTCGGGCTAGGGTTAGGGTTAGGGGACGGGGACGGTTTAGGGTCCAGGTGAGGGTACGGCAACGCTTTAGGGGGAGCGTGCGTGTGAGGGCGCGGGTTAGTGTTAGCGTACGGGTTAGGATTAGGGGACGGGTGAGGGCCAGGCTTCGGGGAAGGGTTACGGTTAGGGTTCGGGCTAGGGTTAGGGTTAGGGGACGGGGACGGTTTAGGGTCCAGGTGAGGGTACGGCAACGCTTTAGGGGGAGCGTGCGTGTGAGTGCGCGGGTTAGTGTGAGCGTACGGGTTAGGATTAGGGGACGGGTGAGGGTCAGGCTTTGGGGAAGGGTTAGGGTTAGGGTTCGGGCTAGGGTTAGGGTTAGGGGACGGGGACGGTTTAGGGTCCAGGTGAAGGTACGGCAACGCTTTAGGGGGAGCGTGCGTGTGAGGGCGCGTGTTAGTGTTAGCGTACGGGTTAGGATTAGGGCACGGGTGAGGGTCAGGCTTCGGGGAAGGGTTAGGGTTAGGGTTCGGGCTAGGGTTAGGGTTAGGGGACGGGGCGGTTTAGGGTCCAGTTGAGAGTACAGCAACGCTTTAGGGGGAGCGTGCGTGTGAGGGCGCGGGTTAATGTTAGCGTACGGGTTAGGATTAGGGGACGGGTGAGGGTCAGGCTTCGGGGCAGGGTTAGGGTTAGGGTTCGGGCTAGGGTTAGGGTTAGGGGACGGTGACGGTTTAGGGTCCAGGTGAGGGTACGGCAACGCTTTAGGGGGAGCGTGCGTGTGAGGGCGCGGGTTAGTGTTAGCGTACGGGTTAGGATTAGGGGACGGGTGAGGGTCAGGCTTCGGGGAAGGGTTAGGGTTAGGGTTCGGGCTAGGGTTAGGGTTAGGGGACGGGGACGGTTTAGGGTCCAGGTGAGGGTACGGCAACGCTTTAGGGGGAGCGTGCGTGTGAGGGCGCGGGTTAGTGTTAGCGTACGGGTTAGGATTAGGCCACGGGTGAGGGTCAGGCTTCGGGGAAGGGTTAGGGTTAGGGTTCGGGCTAGGGTTAGGGTTAGGGGACGGGGACGGTTTAGGGTCCAGGTGAGGGTACGGCAACGCTTTAGGGAGAGCATGCGTGTGAGGGCGTGGGTTAGTGTTAGCGTACGGGTTAGGATTAGGGCACGGGTGAGGGTCAGGCTTCGGGGAAGGGTTAGTGTTAGGGTTCGGGCTAGGGTTAGGGTTAGGGGACGGGGACGGTTTAGGGTCCAGGTGAGTGTACGGCAACGCTTTAGGGGGAGCGTGTGTGTGAGGGCGCGGGTTAGTGTTAGCGTACGGGGTAGGATTAGGGCACGGGTGAGGGTCAGGCTTCGGGGAAGGGTTAGGGTTAGGGTTCGGGCTAGGGTTAGGGTTAGGGGACGGGGACGGTTTAGGGTCCAGGTGAGGGTACGGCAACGCTTTAGGGGGAGCGTGCCTGTGAGGGCGCGGGTTAGTGTTAGCGTACGGGTTAGGATTAGGGGACGGGTGAGGGTCAGGCTTCGTGGTAGGGTTAGGGTTAGGGTTCGGGCTAGGGTTAGGGTTAGGGGACGGGGACGGTTTAGGGTCCAGGTGAGGGTACGGCAACGCTTTAGGGGGAGCGTGCGTGTGAGGGCGCGGGTTAGTGTTAGCGTACGGGTTAGGATTAGGGGACGGGTGAGGGCCAGGCTTCGGGGAAGGGTTACGGTTAGGGTTCGGGCTAGGGTTAGGGTTAGGGGACGGGGACGGTTTAGGGTCCAGGTGAGGGTACGGCAACGCTTTAGGGGGAGCGTGCGTGTGAGTGCGCGGGTTAGTGTGAGCGTACGGGTTAGGATTAGGGGACGGGTGAGGGTCAGGCTTTGGGGAAGGGTTAGGGTTAGGGTTCGGGCTAGGGTTAGGGTTAGGGGACGGGGACGGTTTAGGGTCCAGGTGAAGGTACGGCAACGCTTTAGGGGGAGCGTGCGTGTGAGGGCGCGTGTTAGTGTTAGCGTACGGGTTAGGATTAGGGCACGGGTGAGGGTCAGGCTTCGGGGAAGGGTTAGGGTTAGGGTTCGGGCTAGGGTTAGGGTTAGGGGACGGGGCGGTTTAGGGTCCAGTTGAGAGTACAGCAACGCTTTAGGGGGAGCGTGCGTGTGAGGGCGCGGGTTAATGTTAGCGTACGGGTTAGGATTAGGGGACGGGTGAGGGTCAGGCTTCGGGGCAGGGTTAGGGTTAGGGTTCGGGCTAGGGTTAGGGTTAGGGGACGGTGACGGTTTAGGGTCCAGGTGAGGGTACGGCAACGCTTTAGGGGGAGCGTGCGTGTGAGGGCGCGGGTTAGTGTTAGCGTACGGGTTAGGATTAGGGGACGGGTGAGGGTCAGGCTTCGGGGAAGGGTTAGGGTTAGGGTTCGGGCTAGGGTTAGGGTTAGGGGACGGGGACGGTTTAGGGTCCAGGTGAGGGTACGGCAACGCTTTAGGGGGAGCGTGCGTGTGAGGGCGCGGGTTAGTGTTAGCGTACGGGTTAGGATTAGGGGACGGGTGAGGGTAAGGCTTCGGGGAAGGGTTAGGGTTAGGGTTCGGGCTAGGGTTAGGGTTAGGGGACGGGGACGGTTTAGGGTCCAGGTGAGGGTACGGCAACGCTTTAGGGGGAGCGTGCGTGTGAGGGTGCGGGTTAGTGTTAGCGTATGGGTTAGGATTAGGGGACGGGTGATGGTCAGGCTTCCGGAAAGGGTTAGGGTAAGGGTTCGGGCTAGGGTTAGGGTTAGGGGACGGGGACGGTTTAGGGTCCAGGTGAGGGTACGGCAACGCTTTAGGGGGAGCGTGCGTGTGAGGGCGCGGGTTAGTGTTAGCGTACGGGTTAGGATTAGGGGACGGGTGAGGGTCAGGCTTCGGGGAAGGGCTAGGTTTAAGGTTCGGGCTAGGGTTAGGGTTAGGGAACGGGGACGGTTTAGGCTCCAGGTGAGGGTACGGCAACGCTTTAGGGGGAGCGTGCGTGTGAGGGCGCGTGTTAGTGTTAGCGTACGGGTTAGGATTAGGGGACGGTTGAGGGTCAGGCTTCGGGGAAGTGTTAGGGTTAGGGTTCGGGCTAGGGTTAGGGTTAGGGGACGGGGACGGTTTAGGGTCCAGGTGAGGGTACGGCAACGCTTTAGGGGGAGCGTGCGTGTGAGGGCGCGGGTTAGTGTTAGCGTACGGGTTAGGATTAGGGGACGGGTGAGTGTCAGGCTTCCGGAAAGGGTTAGGGTAAGGGTTCGGGCTAGGGTTAGGGTTAGGGGACGGAGACGGTTTAGGGTCCAGGTGAGGGTACGGCAACGCTTTAGGGGGAGCGTGCGTGTGAGGGTGCGGGTTAGTGTTAGCGTACGGGTTAGGATTAGGGGACGGGTGAGTGTCAGGCTTCCGGAAAGGGTTAGGGTAAGGGTTCGGGCTAGGGTTAGGGTTAGGGGACGGGGACGGTTTAGGGTCCAGGTGAGGGTACGGCAACGCTTTAGGGGGAGCGTGCGTGTGAGGGCGCGGGTTAGTGTTAGCGTACGGGTTAGGATTAGGGAAAGGGTGAGGGTCAGGCTTCGGGGAAGGGCTAGGTTTAGGGTTCGGGCTAGGGTTAGGGTTAGGGAACTGGGACGGTTTAGGCTCCAGGTGAGGGTACGGCAACGCTTTAGGGGGAGCGTGCGTGTGAGGGTGCGGGTTAGTGTTAGCGTACGGGTTAGGATTAGGGGACGGGTGAGGGTCAGGCTTCGGGGAAGTGTTAGGGTTAGGGTTCGGGCTAGGGTTAGGGTTAGGGGACGGGGACGGTTTAGGGTCCAGGTGAGGGTACGGCAAAGCTTTAGGGGGAGCGTGCGTGTGAGGGCGCGGGTTAGTGTTAGCGTACGGGTTAGGATTAGGGGACGGGTGAGGGTCAGGCTTCGGGGAAGGTTTAGGTTTAGGGTTCGGGCTAGGGTTAGGGTTAGGGGACGGGGACGGTTTAGGGTCCAGGTGAGGGTACGGCAACGCTTTAGGGGGAGCGTGCGTGTGAGGGCGTGGGTTAGTGTTAGCGTACGTGTTAGGATTAGGGGACGGGTGAGGGTCAGGCTTCGGGGAAGGGTTAGGGTTAGGGTTCGGGCTAGGGTTAGGGTTAGGGGACGGGGACGGTTTAGGGTCCAGGTGAGGGTACGGCAACGCTTTAGGGGGAGCGTGCGTGTGAGGGCGCGGGTTAGTGTTAGCGTACGGGTTAGGATTAGGGAACGGGTGAGGGTCAGGCTTCGGGGTAGGGTTAGGGTTAGGGTTCGGGCTAGGGTTAGGTTTAGGGGACGGGGACGGTTTAGGGTCCAGGTGAGGTTACGGCAACGCTTTAGGGGGAGCGTGCGTGAGAGGGCGCGTGTTAGTGTTAGCGTACGGGTTAGGATTAGGGCACGGGTGAGGGTCAGGCTTCGGGGAAGGGTTAGGGTTAGGGTTCGGGGTAGGGTTAGGGTTAGGGGACGGGGACGGTTTAGGGTCCAGGTGAGGGTACGGCAACGCTTTAGGGGGAGCGTGCGTGTGAGGGCGTGGGTTAGTGTTAGCGTACGGGTTAGGATTAGGGGACGGGTGAGGGTCAGGCTTCGGGGAAGGGTTAGTGTTAGGGTTCGGGATAGGGTTAGGGTTAGGGGACGGGGACGGTTTAGGGTCCAGGTGAGGGTACGGCAACGCTTTAGGGGGAGTGTGCGTGTGAGGGCGCGGGTTAGTGTTAGCGTACGGGTTAGGATTAGGGGACGGGTGAGGGTCAGGCTTCGGGGAAGGGTTAGGGTTAGGGTTCGGGCTAGGGTTAGGGTTAGGGGACGGGGACGGTTTAGGGTCCAGGTGAGGGTACGGCAACGCTTTATGGGGAGCGTGCGTGTGAGGGCGTGGGTTAGTGTTAGCGTACGGGTTAGGATTAGGGGACGAGTGAGGGTCAGGCTTCGGGGTAGGGATAGGGTTAGGGTTCGGGCTAGTGTTAGGGTTAGGGGACGGGGACGGTTTAGGGTCCAGGTGAGGGTACGGCAACGCTTTAGGGGGAGCGTGCGTGTGAGGGCGCGGGTTAATGTTAGCGTACGGGTTAGGATTAGGGGACGGATGAGGGTCAGGCTTCGGGGAAGAGTTAGGGTTAGGGTTCGGGCTAGGGTTAGGCTTAGGGGACGGGGACGGTTTAGGGTCCAGGTGAGGGTACGGCAACGCTTTAGGGGGAGCGTGCGTGTGAGGGCGCGGGTTAGTGTTAGCGTACAGGTTAGGATTAGGGGACGGGTGAGCGTAAGGCTTCGGGGAAGGGTTAGGGTTAGGGTTCGGGCTAGGGTTAGTGTTAGGGGACGGGGACGGTTTAGAGTCCAGGTGAGGGTACGGCAACGCTTTAGGGGGAGCGTGCGTGTGAGGGCGTGGGTTAATGTTAGCGTACGGGTTAGGATTAGGTGACGGGTGAGGGTCAGGCTTCGGGGAAGAGTTAGGGTTAGGGTTTGGGCTACGGTTAGGCTTAGGGGACGGGGACGGTTTAGGGTCCAGGTGAGGGTACGGCAACGCTTTAGGGGGAGCGTGCGTGTGAGGGCGCGGGTTAGTGGTATTGTACAGGTTAGGATTAGGGGACGGGTGAGCGTAAGGCTTCGGGGAAGGGTTACGGTTAGGGTTTGGGCTAGGGTTAGGGTTAGGGGACGGGGACGGTTTAGGGTCCAGGTGAGGGTACGGCAACGCTTTAGGGGTAGCGTGCGTGGGAGGGCGCGGGTTAGTGTTAGCGTACGGGTTAGGATTAGGGGACGTGTGAGTGTCAGGCTTCCGGAAAGGGTTAGGGTAAGGTTTCGGGCTAGGGTTAGGGTTAGGGGACGGGGACGGTTTAGTGTCCACGTGAGGCTACGGCAACGCTTTAGGGGGAGCGTGCGTGTGAGGGCGCGGGTTAGTGGTAGCGTACGGGTTAGGATTAGGGGACGGGTGAGGGTCAGGCTTCGGGGAAGGGTTAGGGTTAGGGTTCGGGCTAGGTTTAGGGTTAGGGGACGGGGACGGTTTAGGGTCCAGGTGAGGGTACGGCAACGCTTTAGGGGGAGCGTGCGTGTGAGGGCGCGGGTTAGTGTTAGCGTACGGGTTAGGATTAGGGGACGGGTTAGGGTCAGGCTTCGGGGAAGGGTTAGGGTTAGGGTTCGGGCTAGAGTTAGGGTTAGGGGACGGGGACAGTTTAGGGTCCAGGTGAGGGTACTGCAACGCTTTAGGGGGAGCGTGTGTGTGAGGGCGCGGGTTAGTGTTAGCGTACGGGTTAGGATTAGGGCACGGGTGAGGGTCAGGCTTCGGGGAAGGGTTAGGGATAGGGTTCGGGCTAGGGTTAGGGTTAGGGGACGGGGACGGTTTAGGGTCCAGATGAGGGTACGGCAATGCTTTAGAGGGAGCGTGCGTGTGAGGGCGCGGGTTAGTGTTAGCGTACGGGTTAGGATTAGGGCACGGGTGATGTTCAGGCTTCGGGGAAGGGTTAGGTTTAGGGTTCGGGCTAGGGTTAGGGTTAGGGGACGGGGACGGTTTAGCGTCCAGGTGAGGGTACGGCAACGCTTTAGGGGGAGCGTGCGTGTGAGGGCGCGGGTTAGTGTTAGCGTACGGGTTAGGATTAGGGGACGGGTGAGGGTCAGGCTTCGGGGAAGGGTTAGGGTTAGGGTTCGGGCTAGGGTTAGGTTTAGGGGACGGGGACAGTTTAGGGTCCAGGTGAGGGTACGGCAACGCCTTAGGGGGAGCGTGCGTGTGAGGGCGCGGGTTAGTGTTAGCGTACGGGTTAGGATTAGGGGACGGGTGAGGGTCAGGCTTCGGGGAAGGGTTAGGGTTAGGGTTCGGGCTAGGGTTAGGGTTAGGGGACGGGGACGGTTTAGGGTCCAGGTGAGGGTACGGCAACGCTTTAGGGGGAGCGTGCGTGTGAGGGCGCGGGTTAGTGTTAGCGTACGGGTTAGGATTAGGGGACGGGTGAGGGTCAGGCTTCGGGGAAGGGTTAGGGTTAGGGTTCGGGCTAGGGTTAGGGTTAGGGGACGGGGACGGTTTAGGGTCAAGGTGAGGGTACGGCAACGCTTTAGGGGGAGCGTGCGTGTGAGGGTGCGGGTTAGTGTTAGCGTATGGGTTAGGATTAGGGGACGGGTGAGGGTCAGGCTTCGGGGTAGGGTTAGGGTTAGGGTTCGGGCTAGGGTTAGGGTTAGGGGATGGGGACGGTTTAGGGTCCAGGTGAGGGTACGGCAACGCTTTAGGGGGAGCGTGCGTGTGAGGGCGTGGGTTAGTGTTAGTGTACGGGTTAGGATTAGGGCACGGGTGAGTGTCAGGCTTCGGGGAAGTTTTAGGGTTAGGGTTCGGGCTAGGGATAGTGTTAGGGGACGGGGACGGTTTAGGGTCCAGGTGAGGATACGGAAACGCTTTAGGGGGAGCGTGCGTATGAGGGCACGGGTTAGTGTTAGCGTACGGGTTAGGATTAGGGCACGGGTGAGGGTCAGGCTTCGGGGAAGGGTTAGGGTTAGGGTTCGGGCTAGGGTAAGGGTTAGGGGATGCGGACGGTTTAGAGTCCAGGTGAGGGTACGGCAATGCTTTAGGGGGAGCGTGCGTGTGAGGACGCGGGTTAGTGTTAGCGTACGGGTTAGGATTAGGGGACGGGTGAGGGTCAGGCTTCGGGGAAGGGTTAGGGTTAGGGTTCAGGCTAGGGTTAGGGTTAGGGGAAGGGGACGGTTTAGGGTCCAGGTGAGGGTACGGCAGCGCTTTAGGGGGAGCGTGCGTGTGAGGGCATGGGTTAGTGTTAGCGTACGGGTTAGGATTAGGGGATGGGTGAGGGTCAGGCTTCGGGGAAGGGTTAGTGTTAGGGTTCGGGCTAGGTTTAGGGTTAGGGGATGGGGACGGTTTAGGGTCAAGGTGAGGGTACGGCAACGCTTTAGGGGGAGCGTGCGTGTGAGGGCGTGGGTTATTGTTAGCGTACGGGTTAGGATTAGGGGATGGGTGAGGGTCAGGCTTCGGGGAAGGGCTAGGGTTAGGGTTCGGGCTAGGGTTAGGGTTAGGGGACGGGGACGGTTTAGGGTCCAGGTGAGGGTACGGCAACACTTTAGGGGGAGCGTGCGTGTGAGGGCGCGGGTTAGTGTTAGCGTACGGGTTAGGATTAGGGGACGGGTGAGGGTCACGCTTCGAGGTAGGGTTAGGGTTAGGGTTCGGGCTAGGGATAGGGTTAGTGGACGGGGACGGTTTAGGGTCCAGGAGAGGGTACGGCTACGCTTTAGGGGGAGCGTGCGTGTGAGGGCGTGGGTTAGTGTTAGCGTACGGGTTAGGATTAGGGCACGGGTGAGTGTCAGGCTTCGGGGAAGGGTTAGGGTTAGGGTTCGGGCTAGGGTTAGGGTTAGGGGATGGGGACGGTTTAGGGTCCAGGTGAGGGTACGGAAACGCTTTAGGGGGAGCGTGCGTGTGAGGGCACGGGTTAGTGTTAGCGTACGGGTTAGGATTAGGGCACGGGTGAGGGTCAGGCTTCGGGGAAGGGTTAGGGTTAGGGTTCGGGCTAGGGTTAGGGTTAGGGGACGGGGACGGTTTAGGGTCCAGGTGAGGGTACGGCAACGCTTTAGGGGGAGCGTGTGTGTGAGGGCGCGGATTAGTGTTAGCATACGGGTTAGGATTAGCGCACGGGGGAGGGTCAGGCTTCGGGGAAGGGTTAGGGTTAGGGTTCTGGCTAGGGTTAGGGTTAGGGGACGGGGACGGTTTAGGGTCCAGGTGAGGGTACGGCAACGCTTTAGGGGGAGCGTGCGTGTGAGGGCGTGGGTTAGTGTTAGCGTACGGGTTAGGATTAGGGGACGGGTGAGGGTCAGGCTTCGGGGAAGGGCTAGGGTTTGGGTTCGGGCTAGGGTTAGGGTTAGGGGACGGGGACGGTTTAGGGTCCAGGTGAGGGTACGGCAACGCTTTAGGGGGAGTGTGCGTGTGAGGGCGTGGGTTAGTGTTAGCGTACGGGTTAGGATTAGGGCACGGGTGAAGGTCAGGCTTCGGGGAAGGGTTAGGGTTAGGATTCGGGCTAGGGTTAGGGTTAGGGGACGGGGACGGTTTAGGGTCCAGGTGATGGTACGGCAACGCTTTAGGGGGAGTGTGCGTGTGAGAGCGCGGGTTAGTGTTAGCGTACGGGTTAGGATTAGGGGACGGGTGAGGGTCAGGCTTCGGGGAAGGGTTACGGTTAGGGTTCGGGCTAGGGTTAGGTTTAGTGGACGGGGACGGTTTAGGGTCCAGGTGAGGGTACGGCAACGCTTTAGGGGGAGCGTGCGTGTGAGGGCGCGGGTTAGTGTTAGCGTACGGGTTAGGATTAGGGGACGGGTGAGGGTCAGGCTTCGGGGAAGGGTTAGGGTTAGGGTTCGGGCTAGGGTTAGGGTTAGGGTATGCGGACGGTTTAGGGTCCAGGTGAGGGTACGGCAACGCTTTAGGGGGAGCGTGCGTGTGAGGGCGCGGGTTAGTGTTAGCGTACGGGTTAGGATTAAGGCACGGGGGAGGGTCAGGCTTCGGGGAAGGGTTAGGGTTAGGGTTCGGGCTAGGGTTAGGGTTAGGGGACGGGGACGGTTTAGGGTCCAGGTGAGGGTACGGCAACGCTTTAGGGGGAGCGTGCGTGTGAGGGCGTGGGTTAGTGTTAGCATACGGGTTAGGATTAGGGGACGGGTGAGGGTCAGGCTTCGGGGAAGGGTTAGGGTTAGGGTTCGGGCTAGGGTTAGGGTTAGGGGACGGGGACGGTTTAGGGTCCAGGTGAGGGTACGGCAACGCTTTAGGGGGAGCGTGCTTGTGAGGGCGTGGGTTAGTGTTAGCGTACGGGTTAGGATTAGGGCACGGGGGAGGGTCAAGCTTCGGGGAAGGGTTAGGGTTAGGGTTCGGGCTAGCGTTAGGGTTAGGGGACGGGGACAGTTTAGGGTCCAGGTGATGGTACGGCAACGCTTTAGGGGGAGCGTGCGTGTGAGGGCGCGGGTTAGTGTTAGCCTACGGGTTAGGATTAGGGGACGGGTGAGGGTCAGGCTTCGGGGAAGGGCTAGGTTTAGGGTTCGGGCTAGGGTTAGGGTTAGGGGACGGGGACGGTTTAGGGTCCAGGTGAGGGTACGGCAACGCTTTAGGTGGAGCGTGCGTGTGAGGGCGCCGGTTAGTGTTAGCGTACGGGTTAGGATTAGGGGACGGGTGAGGGTCAGGCTTCGGTGAAGGGTTAGGGTTAGGGTTCGGGCTAGGGTTAGAGTTAGGGGACGGGGACGGTTTAGAGTCCAGGTGAGGGTACGGCAACGCTTTAGGGGGAGCGTGCGTGTGAGGGCGCGGGTTAGTGTTAGCGTACGGGTTAGGATTAGGGGACGGGTGAGGGTCAGGCTTCGAGGTAGGGTTAGGGTTAGGGTTCGGGCTAGGGATAGGGTTAGTGGACGGGGACGGTTTAGGGTCCAGGAGAGGGTACGGCTACGCTTTAGGGGGAGCGTGCGTGTGAGGGCGTGGGTTAGTGTTAGCGTACGGGTTAGGATTAGGGCACGGGTGAGTGTCAGGCTTCGGGGAAGGGTTAGGGTTAGGGTTCGGGCTAGGGTTAGGGTTAGGGGACGGGGACGGTTTACGGTCCAGGTGAGGGTACGGAAACGCTTTAGGGGGAGCGTGCGTGTGAGGGCACGGGTTAGTGTTAGCGTACGGGTTAGGATTAGGGCACGGGTGAGGGTCAGGCTTCGGGGAAGGGTTAGGGTTAGGGTTCGGGCTAGGGTTAGGGTTAGGGGACGGGGACGGTTTAGGGTCCAGGTGAGGGTACGGCAACGCTTTAGGGGGAGCGTGCGTGTGAGGGCGCGGGTTAGTGTTAGCGTACGGGTTAGGATTAGGGCACGGGGGAGGGTCAGGCTTCGGGGAAGGGTTAGGGTTAGGGTTCGGGCTAGGGTTAGGGTTAGGGGACGGGGACGGTTTAGGGCCCAGGTGAGGGTACGGCAACGCTTTATGGGGAGCGTGCGTGTGAGGGCGTGGGTTAGTGTTAGCGTACGGGTTAGGATTAGGGGACGAGTGAGGGTCAGGCTTCGGGGTAGGGATAGGGTTAGGGTTCGGGCTAGTGTTAGGGTTAGGGGACGGGGACGGTTTAGGGTCCAGGTGAGGGTACGGCAACGCTTTAGGGGGAGCGTGCGTGTGAGGGCGCGGGTTAATGTTAGCGTACGGGTTAGGATTAGGGGACGGATGAGGGTCAGGCTTCGGGGAAGAGTTAGGGTTAGGGTTCGGGCTAGGGTTAGGCTTAGGGGACGGGGACGGTTTAGGGTCCAGGTGAGGGTACGGCAACGCTTTAGGGGGAGCGTGCGTGTGAGGGCGCGGGTTAGTGTTAGCGTACAGGTTAGGATTAGGGGACGGGTGAGCGTAAGGCTTCGGGGAAGGGTTAGGGTTAGGGTTCGGGCTAGGGTTAGTGTTAGGGGACGGGGACGGTTTAGAGTCCAGGTGAGGGTACGGCAACGCTTTAGGGGGAGCGTGCGTGTGAGGGCGTGGGTTAATGTTAGCGTACGGGTTAGGATTAGGTGACGGGTGAGGGTCAGGCTTCGGGGAAGAGTTAGGGTTAGGGTTTGGGCTACGGTTAGGCTTAGGGGACGGGGACGGTTTAGGGTCCAGGTGAGGGTACGGCAACGCTTTAGGGGGAGCGTGCGTGTGAGGGCGCGGGTTAGTGGTATTGTACAGGTTAGGATTAGGGGACGGGTGAGCGTAAGGCTTCGGGGAAGGGTTACGGTTAGGGTTTGGGCTAGGGTTAGGGTTAGGGGACGGGGACGGTTTAGGGTCCAGGTGAGGGTACGGCAACGCTTTAGGGGTAGCGTGCGTGGGAGGGCGCGGGTTAGTGTTAGCGTACGGGTTAGGATTAGGGGACGTGTGAGTGTCAGGCTTCCGGAAAGGGTTAGGGTAAGGTTTCGGGCTAGGGTTAGGGTTAGGGGACGGGGACGGTTTAGTGTCCACGTGAGGCTACGGCAACGCTTTAGGGGGAGCGTGCGTGTGAGGGCGCGGGTTAGTGGTAGCGTACGGGTTAGGATTAGGGGACGGGTGAGGGTCAGGCTTCGGGGAAGGGTTAGGGTTAGGGTTCGGGCTAGGTTTAGGGTTAGGGGACGGGGACGGTTTAGGGTCCAGGTGAGGGTACGGCAACGCTTTAGGGGGAGCGTGCGTGTGAGGGCGCGGGTTAGTGTTAGCGTACGGGTTAGGATTAGGGGACGGGTTAGGGTCAGGCTTCGGGGAAGGGTTAGGGTTAGGGTTCGGGCTAGAGTTAGGGTTAGGGGACGGGGACAGTTTAGGGTCCAGGTGAGGGTACTGCAACGCTTTAGGGGGAGCGTGTGTGTGAGGGCGCGGGTTAGTGTTAGCGTACGGGTTAGGATTAGGGCACGGGTGAGGGTCAGGCTTCGGGGAAGGGTTAGGGATAGGGTTCGGGCTAGGGTTAGGGTTAGGGGACGGGGACGGTTTAGGGTCCAGATGAGGGTACGGCAATGCTTTAGAGGGAGCGTGCGTGTGAGGGCGCGGGTTAGTGTTAGCGTACGGGTTAGGATTAGGGCACGGGTGATGTTCAGGCTTCGGGGAAGGGTTAGGTTTAGGGTTCGGGCTAGGGTTAGGGTTAGGGGACGGGGACGGTTTAGCGTCCAGGTGAGGGTACGGCAACGCTTTAGGGGGAGCGTGCGTGTGAGGGCGCGGGTTAGTGTTAGCGTACGGGTTAGGATTAGGGGACGGGTGAGGGTCAGGCTTCGGGGAAGGGTTAGGGTTAGGGTTCGGGCTAGGGTTAGGTTTAGGGGACGGGGACAGTTTAGGGTCCAGGTGAGGGTACGGCAACGCCTTAGGGGGAGCGTGCGTGTGAGGGCGCGGGTTAGTGTTAGCGTACGGGTTAGGATTAGGGGACGGGTGAGGGTCAGGCTTCGGGGAAGGGTTAGGGTTAGGGTTCGGGCTAGGGTTAGGGTTAGGGGACGGGGACGGTTTAGGGTCCAGGTGAGGGTACGGCAACGCTTTAGGGGGAGCGTGCGTGTGAGGGCGCGGGTTAGTGTTAGCGTACGGGTTAGGATTAGGGGACGGGTGAGGGTCAGGCTTCGGGGAAGGGTTAGGGTTAGGGTTCGGGCTAGGGTTAGGGTTAGGGGACGGGGACGGTTTAGGGTCAAGGTGAGGGTACGGCAACGCTTTAGGGGGAGCGTGCGTGTGAGGGTGCGGGTTAGTGTTAGCGTATGGGTTAGGATTAGGGGACGGGTGAGGGTCAGGCTTCGGGGTAGGGTTAGGGTTAGGGTTCGGGCTAGGGTTAGGGTTAGGGGATGGGGACGGTTTAGGGTCCAGGTGAGGGTACGGCAACGCTTTAGGGGGAGCGTGCGTGTGAGGGCGTGGGTTAGTGTTAGTGTACGGGTTAGGATTAGGGCACGGGTGAGTGTCAGGCTTCGGGGAAGTTTTAGGGTTAGGGTTCGGGCTAGGGATAGTGTTAGGGGACGGGGACGGTTTAGGGTCCAGGTGAGGATACGGAAACGCTTTAGGGGGAGCGTGCGTATGAGGGCACGGGTTAGTGTTAGCGTACGGGTTAGGATTAGGGCACGGGTGAGGGTCAGGCTTCGGGGAAGGGTTAGGGTTAGGGTTCGGGCTAGGGTAAGGGTTAGGGGATGCGGACGGTTTAGAGTCCAGGTGAGGGTACGGCAATGCTTTAGGGGGAGCGTGCGTGTGAGGACGCGGGTTAGTGTTAGCGTACGGGTTAGGATTAGGGGACGGGTGAGGGTCAGGCTTCGGGGAAGGGTTAGGGTTAGGGTTCAGGCTAGGGTTAGGGTTAGGGGAAGGGGACGGTTTAGGGTCCAGGTGAGGGTACGGCAGCGCTTTAGGGGGAGCGTGCGTGTGAGGGCATGGGTTAGTGTTAGCGTACGGGTTAGGATTAGGGGATGGGTGAGGGTCAGGCTTCGGGGAAGGGTTAGTGTTAGGGTTCGGGCTAGGTTTAGGGTTAGGGGATGGGGACGGTTTAGGGTCAAGGTGAGGGTACGGCAACGCTTTAGGGGGAGCGTGCGTGTGAGGGCGTGGGTTATTGTTAGCGTACGGGTTAGGATTAGGGGATGGGTGAGGGTCAGGCTTCGGGGAAGGGCTAGGGTTAGGGTTCGGGCTAGGGTTAGGGTTAGGGGACGGGGACGGTTTAGGGTCCAGGTGAGGGTACGGCAACACTTTAGGGGGAGCGTGCGTGTGAGGGCGCGGGTTAGTGTTAGCGTATGGGTTAGGATTAGGGCACGGGTGAGGGTCAGGCTTCGGGGAAGGGTTAGGGTTAGGGTTCGGGCTAGGGTTAGGGTTAGGGGACGGGGACGGTTTAGGGTCCAGGTGAGGGTACGGCAACGCTTTAGGGGGAGCGTGCATGTGAGGGCACGGGTTAGTGTTAGCGTACGTGTTAGGATTAGGGCACGGGTGAGGGTCAGGCTTCGGGGAAGGGTTAGGGTTAGGGTTCGGGCTAGGGTTAGGGTTAGGGGACGGGGACGGTTTAGGGTCCAGGTGAGGGTACGGCAGCGCTTTAGGGGGAGCTTGCCTGTGAGGGCGTGGGTTACTGTTAGAGTACGGGTTAGGATTAGGGCACGGGTGAGGGTCAGGCTTCGGGGAAGAGTTAGGGTTAGGGTTCGGGCTAGGATTAGGGTTAGGGGACGGGGACGGTTTAGGGTCCAGGTGAGTGTACGGCAACGATTTAGGGGGAGCGTGCGTGTGAGGGGGCGGGTTAGTGTTAGCGTACGGGTTAGGATTAGGGCACGGGGAAGGGTCAGGCTTCGGGGAAGGGTTAGGGTTAGGGTTCGGGCTAGGGTTAGGGTTAGGGGACGGGGACGGTTTAGGGTCCAGGTGAGGGTACGGCAACGCTTTACGGGGAGCGTGCGTGTGAGGGCGCGGGTTAGGGTTATTGTACGGGTTAGGATTAGGGGACAGGTGAGGGTCAGGCTTCGGGGAAGGGTTAGGGTTAGGGTTCGGGCTAGGGTTAGGGTTAGGGGACGGGGATGGTTTAGGGTCCAGGTGAGGGTACGGCAACGATTTAGGGGGAGCGTGCGTGTGAGGGCGCAGGTTAGTGTTAGCGTACGGGTTAGGATTAGGGGACGGGTGAGGGGCAGGCTTCGGGGAAGGGTTAGGGTTAGGGTTCGGGCTCTGGTTAGGGGACGGGGACGGGGACGGTTTAGGGTCCAGGTTAGGATACGGCAGCGCTTTAGGGGGAGCTTGCGTGTGAGGGCGCGGGTTAGTGTTAGCGTACGGGTGAGGATTAGGGGACGGGTGAGGGTCAGGCTTCGGGGAAGGGTTAGAGTTAGGGTTCGGGCTAGGGTTAGGGTTAGGGGACGGGGATGGTTTAGGGTCCAGGTGAGGGTACGGCAACGCTTTATGGGGAGCGTGCGTGTGAGGGCGCGGGTTAGTTTTAGCGTACGGGTTAGGATTAGGGGACGGGTGAGGGTTAGGCTTCGGGGAAGGGTTAGGGTTAGGGTTCGGGCTAGGGTTAGGGTTAGGGGACGGGGACGGTTTAGGGTCCAGGTGAGGGTACGGCAACGCTTTAGGGGGAGCGTGCGTGTGAGGGCGCGGGTTAGTGTTAGCGTACGGGTTAGGATTAGGGGACGGGTGAGGGTCAGGCTTCGGGGAAGGGTTAGGGTTAGGGTTCGGGCTAGGGTTAGGGTTAGGGGACGGGGACGGTTTAGGGTCCAGGTGAGGGTACGGCAACGCTTTAGGTGGAGCGTGCGTGTGAGGGCGCAGGTTAGTGTTAGCGTACGGGTTAGGATTAGGGGACGGGTGAGGGTCAGGCTTCGGGGAAGGGTTAGGGTTAGGGTTCGGGCTAGGGTTAGGGTTAGGGGACGGGGACGGTTTAGGGTCCAGGTGAGGGTACGGCAACGCTTTAGGGGGAGCGTGCGTGTGAGGGCGCGGGTTAGTGTTAGCGTACGGGTTAGGATTAGGGGACGGGTGAGGGTCACGCTTCGAGGTAGGGTTAGGGTTAGGGTTCGGGCTAGGGATAGGGTTAGTGGACGGGGACGGTTTAGGGTCCAGGAGAGGGTACGGCTACGCTTTAGGGGGAGCGTGCGTGTGAGGGCGTGGGTTAGTGTTAGCGTACGGGTTAGGATTAGGGCACGGGTGAGTGTCAGGCTTCGGGGAAGGGTTAGGGTTAGGGTTCGGGCTAGGGTTAGGGTTAGGGGATGGGGACGGTTTAGGGTCCAGGTGAGGGTACGGAAACGCTTTAGGGGGAGCGTGCGTGTGAGGGCACGGGTTAGTGTTAGCGTACGGGTTAGGATTAGGGCACGGGTGAGGGTCAGGCTTCGGGGAAGGGTTAGGGTTAGGGTTCGGGCTAGGGTTAGGGTTAGGGGACGGGGACGGTTTAGGGTCCAGGTGAGGGTACGGCAACGCTTTAGGGGGAGCGTGTGTGTGAGGGCGCGGATTAGTGTTAGCATACGGGTTAGGATTAGCGCACGGGGGAGGGTCAGGCTTCGGGGAAGGGTTAGGGTTAGGGTTCTGGCTAGGGTTAGGGTTAGGGGACGGGGACGGTTTAGGGTCCAGGTGAGGGTACGGCAACGCTTTAGGGGGAGCGTGCGTGTGAGGGCGTGGGTTAGTGTTAGCGTACGGGTTAGGATTAGGGGACGGGTGAGGGTCAGGCTTCGGGGAAGGGCTAGGGTTTGGGTTCGGGCTAGGGTTAGGGTTAGGGGACGGGGACGGTTTAGGGTCCAGGTGAGGGTACGGCAACGCTTTAGGGGGAGTGTGCGTGTGAGGGCGTGGGTTAGTGTTAGCGTACGGGTTAGGATTAGGGCACGGGTGAAGGTCAGGCTTCGGGGAAGGGTTAGGGTTAGGATTCGGGCTAGGGTTAGGGTTAGGGGACGGGGACGGTTTAGGGTCCAGGTGATGGTACGGCAACGCTTTAGGGGGAGTGTGCGTGTGAGAGCGCGGGTTAGTGTTAGCGTACGGGTTAGGATTAGGGGACGGGTGAGGGTCAGGCTTCGGGGAAGGGTTACGGTTAGGGTTCGGGCTAGGGTTAGGTTTAGTGGACGGGGACGGTTTAGGGTCCAGGTGAGGGTACGGCAACGCTTTAGGGGGAGCGTGCGTGTGAGGGCGCGGGTTAGTGTTAGCGTACGGGTTAGGATTAGGGGACGGGTGAGGGTCAGGCTTCGGGGAAGGGTTAGGGTTAGGGTTCGGGCTAGGGTTAGGGTTAGGGTATGCGGACGGTTTAGGGTCCAGGTGAGGGTACGGCAACGCTTTAGGGGGAGCGTGCGTGTGAGGGCGCGGGTTAGTGTTAGCGTACGGGTTAGGATTAAGGCACGGGGGAGGGTCAGGCTTCGGGGAAGGGTTAGGGTTAGGGTTCGGGCTAGGGTTAGGGTTAGGGGACGGGGACGGTTTAGGGTCCAGGTGAGGGTACGGCAACGCTTTAGGGGGAGCGTGCGTGTGAGGGCGTGGGTTAGTGTTAGCATACGGGTTAGGATTAGGGGACGGGTGAGGGTCAGGCTTCGGGGAAGGGTTAGGGTTAGGGTTCGGGCTAGGGTTAGGGTTAGGGGACGGGGACGGTTTAGGGTCCAGGTGAGGGTACGGCAACGCTTTAGGGGGAGCGTGCTTGTGAGGGCGTGGGTTAGTGTTAGCGTACGGGTTAGGATTAGGGCACGGGGGAGGGTCAAGCTTCGGGGAAGGGTTAGGGTTAGGGTTCGGGCTAGCGTTAGGGTTAGGGGACGGGGACAGTTTAGGGTCCAGGTGATGGTACGGCAACGCTTTAGGGGGAGCGTGCGTGTGAGGGCGCGGGTTAGTGTTAGCCTACGGGTTAGGATTAGGGGACGGGTGAGGGTCAGGCTTCGGGGAAGGGCTAGGTTTAGGGTTCGGGCTAGGGTTAGGGTTAGGGGACGGGGACGGTTTAGGGTCCAGGTGAGGGTACGGCAACGCTTTAGGTGGAGCGTGCGTGTGAGGGCGCCGGTTAGTGTTAGCGTACGGGTTAGGATTAGGGGACGGGTGAGGGTCAGGCTTCGGTGAAGGGTTAGGGTTAGGGTTCGGGCTAGGGTTAGAGTTAGGGGACGGGGACGGTTTAGAGTCCAGGTGAGGGTACGGCAACGCTTTAGGGGGAGCGTGCGTGTGAGGGCGCGGGTTAGTGTTAGCGTACGGGTTAGGATTAGGGGACGGGTGAGGGTCAGGCTTCGAGGTAGGGTTAGGGTTAGGGTTCGGGCTAGGGATAGGGTTAGTGGACGGGGACGGTTTAGGGTCCAGGAGAGGGTACGGCTACGCTTTAGGGGGAGCGTGCGTGTGAGGGCGTGGGTTAGTGTTAGCGTACGGGTTAGGATTAGGGCACGGGTGAGTGTCAGGCTTCGGGGAAGGGTTAGGGTTAGGGTTCGGGCTAGGGTTAGGGTTAGGGGACGGGGACGGTTTACGGTCCAGGTGAGGGTACGGAAACGCTTTAGGGGGAGCGTGCGTGTGAGGGCACGGGTTAGTGTTAGCGTACGGGTTAGGATTAGGGCACGGGTGAGGGTCAGGCTTCGGGGAAGGGTTAGGGTTAGGGTTCGGGCTAGGGTTAGGGTTAGGGGACGGGGACGGTTTAGGGTCCAGGTGAGGGTACGGCAACGCTTTAGGGGGAGCGTGCGTGTGAGGGCGCGGGTTAGTGTTAGCGTACGGGTTAGGATTAGGGCACGGGGGAGGGTCAGGCTTCGGGGAAGGGTTAGGGTTAGGGTTCGGGCTAGGGTTAGGGTTAGGGGACGGGGACGGTTTAGGGCCCAGGTGAGGGTACGGCAACGCTTTAGGGGGAGCGTGCGTGTGAGGGCGTGGGTTAGTGTTAGCGTACGGGTTAGGATTAGGGGACGGGTGAGGGTCAGGCTTCGGGGAAGGGCTAGGGTTAGGGTTCGGAATAGGGTTAGGGTTAGGGGACGGGGACGGTTTAGGGTCCAGGTGAGGGTACGGCAACGCTTTAGGGGGAGCGTGCTTGTGAGGGCGCGGGTTAGTGTTATGGTACGGGTTAGGATTAGGGGACGGGTGAGGGTCAGGCTTCGGGGAAGGGTTAGTGTTAGGGTTCAGGCTAGGGTTAGGGTTAGGGGACGGGGCCAGTTTAGGGTCCAGGTGAGGGTACGGCAACGCTTTAGGGGGAGCGTGCGTGTGAGGGCGCGGGTTAGTGTTAGCGTACGGGTTAGGATTAGGGCACGGGTGAGGGTCAGGCTTCGGGGAAGGGTTAGGTTTAGGGTTTGGGCTAGGGTTAGGGTTAGCGGACAGGGAAGGTTTAGGGTCCAGGTGAGGGTACGGCAACGCTTTAGGGGGAGCGTGCGTGTGAGGGCGCGGGTTAGTGTTAGCGTACAGGTTAGGATTAGGGGACGGGTGAGTGTAAGGCTTCGGGGAAGGGTTAGGGTTAGGGTTCGGGCTAGGGTTAAGGTTACGGGGAAGGGTTAGGGTTAGGGTTCGGGCTAGGGTTAGGGTTAGGGGACGGGGACGGTTTAGGGTCCAGGTGAGGGTTCGGCAACGCTTTAGGGGGAGCGTGCGTGTGAGGGCGCGGGTTAGTGTTAGCGTACGGGTTAGGATTAGGGGACGGGTGAGTGTCAGGCTTCCGGAAATGGTTAGGGTTAGGGTTCGGTCTAGGGTTAGGGTTAGTGGACGGGGAAGGTTTAGGGTCTAGGTGAGGGTACGGCAACGCTTTAGGGGGAACGTGCGTGTGAGGGCGCGGGTTAGTGTTAGCGTACGGGTTAGGATTAGGGGACGGGTGAGGGTCAGGCTTCCGGAAAGGGTTAGGGTTAGGGTTCGGTCTAGGGTTAGCGTTAGGGGACGGGGACGGTTTAGGGTCCAGGTGAGGGTACGGCAACGCTTTAGGGGGAGCGTGCGTGTGAGGGCGCGGGTTAGTGTTAGCGTACGGGTTAGGATTAGGGGACGGGTGAGTGTCCGGCTTCCGGAAAGGGTTAGGGTTAGGGTTCGGGCTAGGGTTAGGGTTAGGGGACGGGGACGGTTTAGGGTCCAGGTGAGGGTACGGCAACGCTTTAGGGGGAGCGTGCGTGTGAGGGCGCGGGTTAGTGTTAGCGCAAGGGTTAGGATTAGGGCACGGGTGAGGGTCAGGCTTCGGGGAAGGGTTAGGGTTAGGGTTCGGGCTAGGGTTAGGGTTAGGGGACGGGGACGGTTTAGGGTCCAGGTGAGGGTACGGCAACGCTTTAGGGGGAGCGTGTGTGTGAGGGCGCGGGTTAGTGTTAGCGTACGGGTTAGGATTAGGGGACGGGTGAGGGTCAGGCTTCCGGAAAGGGTTAGGGTTAGGGTTCGGTCTAGGGTTAGCGTTAGGGGACGGGGACGGTTTAGGGTCCAGGTGAGGGTACGGCAACGCTTTAGGGGGAGCGTGCGTGTGAGGGCGCGGGTTAGTGTTAGCGTACGGGTTAGGATTAGGGGATGGGTGAGGGTCAGGCTTCGGGGAAGGGTTAGGGTTCGGGTTCAGGCTAGGGTTAGGGTTAGAGGACGGGGACGGTTTAGGGTCCAGGTGAGGGTACGGCAGCGCTTTAGGGGGAGCGTGCGTGTGGGGGCACGGGTTAGTGTTAGCGTACGGGTTAGGATTAGGGGACAGGTGAGGGTCAGGCTTCGGGGAAGGGTTAGGGTTAGGGTTCGGGCTAGGGTTAGGGTTAGGGGACACGGACGGTTTAGGGTCCAGGTGAGGGTACGGCAACGCTTTAGGGGGAGCGTGCGTGTGAGGGCGCGGGTTAGTGTTAGCGCAAGGGTTAGGATTAGGGCACGGGTGAGGGTCAGGCTTCGGGGAAGGGTTAGGGTTAGGGTTCGGGCTAGGGTTAGGGTTAGGGGACGGGGACGGTTTAGGGTCCAGGTGAGGGTACGGCAACGCTTCAGGGGGAGCGTGCGTGTGAGGGCGCGGGTTAGTGTTAGCGTACGGGTTAGGATTAGGGGACGGGTGAGGGTCAGGCTTCGGGGAAGGGTTAGGGTTAGAGTTCGGGCTAGGGTTAGGGTTAGGGGATGGGGACGGTTTAGGGTCCAGGTGAGGGTACGGCAACGCTTTAGGGGGAGCGTGCGTGTGAGGGCGCGGGTTAGGGTTAGCGTACGGGTTAGGATTAGGGGACGGGTGAGTGTCAGGCTTCCGGAAATGGTTAGGGTTAGGGTTCGGTCTAGGGTTAGGGTTAGTGGACGGGGAAGGTTTAGGGTCTAGGTGAGGGTACGGCAACGCTTTAGGGGGAACGTGCGTGTGAGGGCGCGGGTTAGTGTTAGCGTACGGGTTAGGATTAGGGGACGGGTGAGGGTCAGGCTTCCGGAAAGGGTTAGGGTTAGGGTTCGGTCTAGGGTTAGCGTTAGGGGACGGGGACGGTTTAGGGTCCAGGTGAGGGTACGGCAACGCTTTAGGGGGAGCGTGCGTGTGAGGGCGCGGGTTAGTGTTAGCGTACGGGTTAGGATTAGGGGACGGGTGAGTGTCCGGCTTCCGGAAAGGGTTAGGGTTAGGGTTCGGGCTAGGGTTAGGGTTAGGGGACGGGGACGGTTTAGGGTCCAGGTGAGGGTACGGCAACGCTTTAGGGGGAGCGTGCGTGTGAGGGCGCGGGTTAGTGTTAGCGCAAGGGTTAGGATTAGGGCACGGGTGAGGGTCAGGCTTCGGGGAAGGGTTAGGGTTAGGGTTCGGGCTAGGGTTAGGGTTAGGGGACGGGGACGGTTTAGGGTCCAGGTGAGGGTACGGCAACGCTTTAGGGGGAGCGTGTGTGTGAGGGCGCGGGTTAGTGTTAGCGTACGGGTTAGGATTAGGGGACGGGTGAGGGTCAGGCTTCCGGAAAGGGTTAGGGTTAGGGTTCGGTCTAGGGTTAGCGTTAGGGGACGGGGACGGTTTAGGGTCCAGGTGAGGGTACGGCAACGCTTTAGGGGGAGCGTGCGTGTGAGGGCGCGGGTTAGTGTTAGCGTACGGGTTAGGATTAGGGGATGGGTGAGGGTCAGGCTTCGGGGAAGGGTTAGGGTTCGGGTTCAGGCTAGGGTTAGGGTTAGAGGACGGGGACGGTTTAGGGTCCAGGTGAGGGTACGGCAGCGCTTTAGGGGGAGCGTGCGTGTGGGGGCACGGGTTAGTGTTAGCGTACGGGTTAGGATTAGGGGACAGGTGAGGGTCAGGCTTCGGGGAAGGGTTAGGGTTAGGGTTCGGGCTAGGGTTAGGGTTAGGGGACAGGGACGGTTTAGGGTCCAGGTGAGGGTACGGCAACGCTTTAGGGGGAGCGTGCGTGTGAGGGCGCGGGTTAGTGTTAGCGCAAGGGTTAGGATTAGGGCACGGGTGAGGGTCAGGCTTCGGGGAAGGGTTAGGGTTAGGGTTCGGGCTAGGGTTAGGGTTAGGGGATGGGGACGGTTTAGGGTCCAGGTGAGGGTACGGCAACGCTTTAGGGGGAGCGTGCGTGTGAGGGCGCGGGTTAGTGTTAGCGTACGGGTTAGGATTAGGGGACGGGTGAGGGTCAGGCTTCGGGGAAGGGTTAGGGTTAGAGTTCGGGCTAGGGTTAGGGTTAGGGGATGGGGACGGTTTAGGGTCCAGGTGAGGGTACGGCAACGCTTTAGGGGGAGCGTGCGTGTGAGGGCGCGGGTTAGTGTTAGCGTACGGGTTAGGATTAGGGGACGGGTGAGGGTCAGGCTTCGGGGAAGGGTTAGGGTTAGGGTTCGGGCTAGGGTTAGGGTTAGGGGACGGGGACGGTTTAGAGTCCAGGTGAGGGTACGGCAACGCTTTAGGGGGCGCGTGCGTGTGAGGGCGCGTGTTAGTGTTAGCGTACGGGTTAGGATTAGGGGACGGGTGAGGGTCAGGCTTCGTGGTAGGGTTAGGGTTAGGGTTCGGGCTAGGGTTAGGGTTAGGGGACGGGGACGGTTTAGGGTCCAGGTGAGGGTACGGCAACGCTTTAGGGGGAGCGTGTGTGTGAGGGCGCGGGTTAGTGTTAGCGTACGGGTTAGGATTAGGGCACGGGGGAGGGTCAGGCTTCGGGGAAGGGTTAGGGTTAGGGTTCGGGCTAGGGTTAGGGTTAGGGGATGGGGACGGTTTAGGGTCCAGGTGAGGGTACGGCAACGCTTTAGGGGGAGCGTGCGTGTGAGGGCGCGGGTTAGTGTTAGCGTACGGGTTAGGATTAGGGGACGGGTGAGGGTCAGGCTTCGGGGAAGGGTTAGGGTTAGAGTTCGGGCTAGGGTTAGGGTTAGGGGATGGGGACGGTTTAGGGTCCAGGTGAGGGTACGGCAACGCTTTAGGGGGAGCGTGCGTGTGAGGGCGCGGGTTAGTGTTAGCGTACGGGTTAGGATTAGGGGACGGGTGAGGGTCAGGCTTCGGGGAAGGGTTAGGGTTAGGGTTCGGGCTAGGGTTAGGGTTAGGGGACGGGGACGGTTTAGAGTCCAGGTGAGGGTACGGCAACGCTTTAGGGGGCGCGTGCGTGTGAGGGCGCGTGTTAGTGTTAGCGTACGGGTTAGGATTAGGGGACGGGTGAGGGTCAGGCTTCGTGGTAGGGTTAGGGTTAGGGTTCGGGCTAGGGTTAGGGTTAGGGGACGGGGACGGTTTAGGGTCCAGGTGAGGGTACGGCAACGCTTTAGGGGGAGCGTGTGTGTGAGGGCGCGGGTTAGTGTTAGCGTACGGGTTAGGATTAGGGCACGGGGGAGGGTCAGGCTTCGGGGAAGGGTTAGGGTTAGGGTTCGGGCTAGGGTTAGGGTTAGGGGACGGGGACATTTAGGGTCCAGGTGAGGGTACGGCAATGCTTTAGGGGGAGCGTGCGTGTGAGGGCGCGGGTTAGTGTTAGCGTACGGGTTAGGATTAGGGGACGGGTGAGGGTCAGGCTTTCGGAAAGGGTTAGGGTTAGGGTTCGGTCTAGGGTTAGCGTTATGGGACGGGGACGGTTTAGGGTCTAGGTGAGGGTACGGCAACGCTTTAGGGGGAGCGTGCGTGTGAAGGCGCGGGTTAGTGTTAGCGTACGGGTTAGGATTAGGGGACGGGTGAGTGTCCGGCTTCCGGAAAGGGTTAGGGTTAGGGTTCGGGCTAGGGTTAGGGTTAGGGGACGGGGACAGTTTAGGGTCCAGGTGATGGTACGGCAACGCTTTAGGGGGAGCGTGCGTGTGAGGGCGCGGGTTAGTGTTAGCGTACGGGTTAGGATTAGGGGACGGGTGAGGGTCAGGCTTCGGGGAAGGGCTAGGTTTAGGGTTCGGGCTAGGGTTAGGGTTAGGGGACGGGGACGGTTTAGGGTCCAGGTGAGGGTACGGCAACGCTTTAGGGGGAGCGTGCGTGTGAGGGCGCGGGTTAGTGTTAGCGTACGGGTTAGGATTAGGGGATGGGTGAGGGTCAGGCTTCGGGGAAGGGTTAGGGTTAGGGTTCAGGCTAGGGTTAGGGTTAGAGGACGGGGACGGTTTAGGGTCCAGGTGAGGGTACGGCAGCGCTTTAGGGGGAGCGTGCGTGTGGGGGCACGGGTTAGTGTTAGCGTACGGGTTAGGATTAGGGGACGGGTGAGGGTCAGGCTTCGGGGAAGGGTTAGGGTTAGGGTTCGGGCTAGGGTTAGGGTTAGGGGACGGGGACGGTTTAGGGTCCAGGTGAGGGTACGGCAACGCTTTAGGGGGAGCGTGCGTGTGAGGGCGCGGGTTAGTGTTAGCGCAAGGGTTAGGATTAGGGCACGGGTGAGGGTCAGGCTTCGGGGAAGGGTTAGGGTTAGGGTTCGGGCTAGGGTTAGGGTTAGGGGACGGGGACGGTTTAGGGTCCAGGTGAGGGTACGGCAACGCTTTAGGGGGAGCGTGTGTGTGAGGGCGCGGGTTAGTGTTAGCGTACGGGTTAGGATTAGGGCACGGGGGAGGGTCAGGCTTCGGGGAAGGGTTAGGGTTAGGGTTCGGGCTAGGGTTAGGGTTAGGGGACGGGGACGGTTTAGGGTCCAGGTGAGGATACGGCAATGCTTTAGGGGGAGCGTGCGTGTGAGGGCGCGGGTTAGTGTTAGCGTACGGGTTAGGATTAGGGGACGGGTGAGGGTCAGGCTTCCGGAAAGGGTTAGGGTTAGGGTTCGGTCTAGGGTTAGCGTTAGGGGACGGGGACGGTTTAGGGTCCAGGTGAGGGTACGGCAACGCTTTAGGGGGAGCGTGCGTGTGAGGGCGCGGGTTAGTGTTAGCGTACGGGTTAGGATTAGGGGATGGGTGAGGGTCAGGCTTCGGGGAAGGGTTAGGGTTAGGGTTCAGGCTAGGGTTAGGGTTAGAGGACGGGGACGGTTTAGGGTCCAGGTGAGGGTACGGCAGCGCTTTAGGGGGAGCGTGCGTGTGGGGGCACGGGTTAGTGTTAGCGTACGGGTTAGGATTAGGGGACGGGTGAGGGTCAGGCTTCGGGGAAGGGTTAGGGTTAGGGTTCGGGCTAGGGTTAGGGTTAGGGGACGGGGACGGTTTAGGGTCCAGGTGAGGGTACGGCAACGCTTTAGGGGGAGCGTGCGTGTGAGGGCGCGGGTTAGTGTTAGCGCAAGGGTTAGGATTAGGGCACGGGTGAGGGTCAGGCTTCGGGGAAGGGTTAGGGTTAGGGTTCGGGCTAGGGTTAGGGTTAGGGGACGGTAACGGTTTAGGGTCCAGGTGAGGGTACGGCAACGCTTTAGGGGGAGCGTGCGTGTGAGGGCGCGGGTTAGTGTTAGCGTACGGGTTAGGATTAGGGCACGGGTGAGGGTCAGGCTTCGGGGAAGGGTTAGGTTTAGGGTTTGGGCTAGGGTTAGGGTTAGCGGACAGGGAAGGTTTAGGGTCCAGGTGAGGGTACGGCAACGCTTTAGGGGGAGCGTGCGTGTGAGGGCGCGGGTTAGTGTTAGCGTACAGGTTAGGATTAGGGGACGGGTGAGTGTAAGGCTTCGGGGAAGGGTTAGGGTTAGGGTTCGGGCTAGGGTTAAGGTTACGGGGAAGGGTTAGGGTTAGGGTTCGGGCTAGGGTTAGGGTTAGGGGACGGGGACGGTTTAGGGTCCAGGTGAGGGTTCGGCAACGCTTTAGGGGGAGCGTGCGTGTGAGGGCGCGGGTTAGTGTTAGCGTACGGGTTAGGATTAGGGGACGGGTGAGTGTCAGGCTTCCGGAAATGGTTAGGGTTAGGGTTCGGTCTAGGGTTAGGGTTAGTGGACGGGGAAGGTTTAGGGTCTAGGTGAGGGTACGGCAACGCTTTAGGGGGAACGTGCGTGTGAGGGCGCGGGTTAGTGTTAGCGTACGGGTTAGGATTAGGGGACGGGTGAGGGTCAGGCTTCCGGAAAGGGTTAGGGTTAGGGTTCGGTCTAGGGTTAGCGTTAGGGGACGGGGACGGTTTAGGGTCCAGGTGAGGGTACGGCAACGCTTTAGGGGGAGCGTGCGTGTGAGGGCGCGGGTTAGTGTTAGCGTACGGGTTAGGATTAGGGGACGGGTGAGTGTCCGGCTTCCGGAAAGGGTTAGGGTTAGGGTTCGGGCTAGGGTTAGGGTTAGGGGACGGGGACGGTTTAGGGTCCAGGTGAGGGTACGGCAACGCTTTAGGGGGAGCGTGCGTGTGAGGGCGCGGGTTAGTGTTAGCGCAAGGGTTAGGATTAGGGCACGGGTGAGGGTCAGGCTTCGGGGAAGGGTTAGGGTTAGGGTTCGGGCTAGGGTTAGGGTTAGGGGACGGGGACGGTTTAGGGTCCAGGTGAGGGTACGGCAACGCTTTAGGGGGAGCGTGTGTGTGAGGGCGCGGGTTAGTGTTAGCGTACGGGTTAGGATTAGGGGACGGGTGAGGGTCAGGCTTCCGGAAAGGGTTAGGGTTAGGGTTCGGTCTAGGGTTAGCGTTAGGGGACGGGGACGGTTTAGGGTCCAGGTGAGGGTACGGCAACGCTTTAGGGGGAGCGTGCGTGTGAGGGCGCGGGTTAGTGTTAGCGTACGGGTTAGGATTAGGGGATGGGTGAGGGTCAGGCTTCGGGGAAGGGTTAGGGTTCGGGTTCAGGCTAGGGTTAGGGTTAGAGGACGGGGACGGTTTAGGGTCCAGGTGAGGGTACGGCAGCGCTTTAGGGGGAGCGTGCGTGTGGGGGCACGGGTTAGTGTTAGCGTACGGGTTAGGATTAGGGGACAGGTGAGGGTCAGGCTTCGGGGAAGGGTTAGGGTTAGGGTTCGGGCTAGGGTTAGGGTTAGGGGACAGGGACGGTTTAGGGTCCAGGTGAGGGTACGGCAACGCTTTAGGGGGAGCGTGCGTGTGAGGGCGCGGGTTAGTGTTAGCGCAAGGGTTAGGATTAGGGCACGGGTGAGGGTCAGGCTTCGGGGAAGGGTTAGGGTTAGGGTTCGGGCTAGGGTTAGGGTTAGGGGACGGGGACGGTTTAGGGTCCAGGTGAGGGTACGGCAACGCTTCAGGGGGAGCGTGCGTGTGAGGGCGCGGGTTAGTGTTAGCGTACGGGTTAGGATTAGGGGACGGGTGAGGGTCAGGCTTCGGGGAAGGGTTAGGGTTAGAGTTCGGGCTAGGGTTAGGGTTAGGGGATGGGGACGGTTTAGGGTCCAGGTGAGGGTACGGCAACGCTTTAGGGGGAGCGTGCGTGTGAGGGCGCGGGTTAGTGTTAGCGTACGGGTTAGGATTAGGGGACGGGTGAGGGTCAGGCTTCGGGGAAGGGTTAGGGTTAGGGTTCGGGCTAGGGTTAGGGTTAGGGGACGGGGACGGTTTAGAGTCCAGGTGAGGGTACGGCAACGCTTTAGGGGGCGCGTGCGTGTGAGGGCGCGTGTTAGTGTTAGCGTACGGGTTAGGATTAGGGGACGGGTGAGGGTCAGGCTTCGTGGTAGGGTTAGGGTTAGGGTTCGGGCTAGGGTTAGGGTTAGGGGACGGGGACGGTTTAGGGTCCAGGTGAGGGTACGGCAACGCTTTAGGGGGAGCGTGTGTGTGAGGGCGCGGGTTAGTGTTAGCGTACGGGTTAGGATTAGGGCACGGGGGAGGGTCAGGCTTCGGGGAAGGGTTAGGGTTAGGGTTCGGGCTAGGGTTAGGGTTAGGGGACGGGGACATTTAGGGTCCAGGTGAGGGTACGGCAATGCTTTAGGGGGAGCGTGCGTGTGAGGGCGCGGGTTAGTGTTAGCGTACGGGTTAGGATTAGGGGACGGGTGAGGGTCAGGCTTTCGGAAAGGGTTAGGGTTAGGGTTCGGTCTAGGGTTAGCGTTATGGGACGGGGACGGTTTAGGGTCTAGGTGAGGGTACGGCAACGCTTTAGGGGGAGCGTGCGTGTGAAGGCGCGGGTTAGTGTTAGCGTACGGGTTAGGATTAGGGGACGGGTGAGTGTCCGGCTTCCGGAAAGGGTTAGGGTTAGGGTTCGGGCTAGGGTTAGGGTTAGGGGACGGGGACAGTTTAGGGTCCAGGTGATGGTACGGCAACGCTTTAGGGGGAGCGTGCGTGTGAGGGCGCGGGTTAGTGTTAGCGTACGGGTTAGGATTAGGGGACGGGTGAGGGTCAGGCTTCGGGGAAGGGCTAGGTTTAGGGTTCGGGCTAGGGTTAGGGTTAGGGGACGGGGACGGTTTAGGGTCCAGGTGAGGGTACGGCAACGCTTTAGGGGGAGCGTGCGTGTGAGGGCGCGGGTTAGTGTTAGCGTACGGGTTAGGATTAGGGGATGGGTGAGGGTCAGGCTTCGGGGAAGGGTTAGGGTTAGGGTTCAGGCTAGGGTTAGGGTTAGAGGACGGGGACGGTTTAGGGTCCAGGTGAGGGTACGGCAGCGCTTTAGGGGGAGCGTGCGTGTGGGGGCACGGGTTAGTGTTAGCGTACGGGTTAGGATTAGGGGACGGGTGAGGGTCAGGCTTCGGGGAAGGGTTAGGGTTAGGGTTCGGGCTAGGGTTAGGGTTAGGGGACGGGGACGGTTTAGGGTCCAGGTGAGGGTACGGCAACGCTTTAGGGGGAGCGTGCGTGTGAGGGCGCGGGTTAGTGTTAGCGCAAGGGTTAGGATTAGGGCACGGGTGAGGGTCAGGCTTCGGGGAAGGGTTAGGGTTAGGGTTCGGGCTAGGGTTAGGGTTAGGGGACGGGGACGGTTTAGGGTCCAGGTGAGGGTACGGCAACGCTTTAGGGGGAGCGTGTGTGTGAGGGCGCGGGTTAGTGTTAGCGTACGGGTTAGGATTAGGGCACGGGGGAGGGTCAGGCTTCGGGGAAGGGTTAGGGTTAGGGTTCGGGCTAGGGTTAGGGTTAGGGGACGGGGACGGTTTAGGGTCCAGGTGAGGATACGGCAATGCTTTAGGGGGAGCGTGCGTGTGAGGGCGCGGGTTAGTGTTAGCGTACGGGTTAGGATTAGGGGACGGGTGAGGGTCAGGCTTCCGGAAAGGGTTAGGGTTAGGGTTCGGTCTAGGGTTAGCGTTAGGGGACGGGGACGGTTTAGGGTCCAGGTGAGGGTACGGCAACGCTTTAGGGGGAGCGTGCGTGTGAGGGCGCGGGTTAGTGTTAGCGTACGGGTTAGGATTAGGGGATGGGTGAGGGTCAGGCTTCGGGGAAGGGTTAGGGTTAGGGTTCAGGCTAGGGTTAGGGTTAGAGGACGGGGACGGTTTAGGGTCCAGGTGAGGGTACGGCAGCGCTTTAGGGGGAGCGTGCGTGTGGGGGCACGGGTTAGTGTTAGCGTACGGGTTAGGATTAGGGGACGGGTGAGGGTCAGGCTTCGGGGAAGGGTTAGGGTTAGGGTTCGGGCTAGGGTTAGGGTTAGGGGACGGGGACGGTTTAGGGTCCAGGTGAGGGTACGGCAACGCTTTAGGGGGAGCGTGCGTGTGAGGGCGCGGGTTAGTGTTAGCGCAAGGGTTAGGATTAGGGCACGGGTGAGGGTCAGGCTTCGGGGAAGGGTTAGGGTTAGGGTTCGGGCTAGGGTTAGGGTTAGGGGACGGTAACGGTTTAGGGTCCAGGTGAGGGTACGGCAACGCTTTAGGGGGAGCGTGCGTGTGAGGGCGCGGGTTAGTGTTAGCGTACGGGTTAGGATTAGGGCACGGGTGAGGGTCAGGCTTCGGGGAAGGGTTAGGTTTAGGGTTTGGGCTAGGGTTAGGGTTAGCGGACAGGGAAGGTTTAGGGTCCAGGTGAGGGTACGGCAACGCTTTAGGGGGAGCGTGCGTGTGAGGGCGCGGGTTAGTGTTAGCGTACAGGTTAGGATTAGGGGACGGGTGAGTGTAAGGCTTCGGGGAAGGGTTAGGGTTAGGGTTCGGGCTAGGGTTAAGGTTACGGGGAAGGGTTAGGGTTAGGGTTCGGGCTAGGGTTAGGGTTAGGGGACGGGGACGGTTTAGGGTCCAGGTGAGGGTTCGGCAACGCTTTAGGGGGAGCGTGCGTGTGAGGGCGCGGGTTAGTGTTAGCGTACGGGTTAGGATTAGGGGACGGGTGAGTGTCAGGCTTCCGGAAATGGTTAGGGTTAGGGTTCGGTCTAGGGTTAGGGTTAGTGGACGGGGAAGGTTTAGGGTCTAGGTGAGGGTACGGCAACGCTTTAGGGGGAACGTGCGTGTGAGGGCGCGGGTTAGTGTTAGCGTACGGGTTAGGATTAGGGGACGGGTGAGGGTCAGGCTTCCGGAAAGGGTTAGGGTTAGGGTTCGGTCTAGGGTTAGCGTTAGGGGACGGGGACGGTTTAGGGTCCAGGTGAGGGTACGGCAACGCTTTAGGGGGAGCGTGCGTGTGAGGGCGCGGGTTAGTGTTAGCGTACGGGTTAGGATTAGGGGACGGGTGAGTGTCCGGCTTCCGGAAAGGGTTAGGGTTAGGGTTCGGGCTAGGGTTAGGGTTAGGGGACGGGGACGGTTTAGGGTCCAGGTGAGGGTACGGCAACGCTTTAGGGGGAGCGTGCGTGTGAGGGCGCGGGTTAGTGTTAGCGCAAGGGTTAGGATTAGGGCACGGGTGAGGGTCAGGCTTCGGGGAAGGGTTAGGGTTAGGGTTCGGGCTAGGGTTAGGGTTAGGGGACGGGGACGGTTTAGGGTCCAGGTGAGGGTACGGCAACGCTTTAGGGGGAGCGTGTGTGTGAGGGCGCGGGTTAGTGTTAGCGTACGGGTTAGGATTAGGGGACGGGTGAGGGTCAGGCTTCCGGAAAGGGTTAGGGTTAGGGTTCGGTCTAGGGTTAGCGTTAGGGGACGGGGACGGTTTAGGGTCCAGGTGAGGGTACGGCAACGCTTTAGGGGGAGCGTGCGTGTGAGGGCGCGGGTTAGTGTTAGCGTACGGGTTAGGATTAGGGGATGGGTGAGGGTCAGGCTTCGGGGAAGGGTTAGGGTTCGGGTTCAGGCTAGGGTTAGGGTTAGAGGACGGGGACGGTTTAGGGTCCAGGTGAGGGTACGGCAGCGCTTTAGGGGGAGCGTGCGTGTGGGGGCACGGGTTAGTGTTAGCGTACGGGTTAGGATTAGGGGACAGGTGAGGGTCAGGCTTCGGGGAAGGGTTAGGGTTAGGGTTCGGGCTAGGGTTAGGGTTAGGGGACAGGGACGGTTTAGGGTCCAGGTGAGGGTACGGCAACGCTTTAGGGGGAGCGTGCGTGTGAGGGCGCGGGTTAGTGTTAGCGCAAGGGTTAGGATTAGGGCACGGGTGAGGGTCAGGCTTCGGGGAAGGGTTAGGGTTAGGGTTCGGGCTAGGGTTAGGGTTAGGGGACGGGGACGGTTTAGGGTCCAGGTGAGGGTACGGCAACGCTTCAGGGGGAGCGTGCGTGTGAGGGCGCGGGTTAGTGTTAGCGTACGGGTTAGGATTAGGGGACGGGTGAGGGTCAGGCTTCGGGGAAGGGTTAGGGTTAGAGTTCGGGCTAGGGTTAGGGTTAGGGGATGGGGACGGTTTAGGGTCCAGGTGAGGGTACGGCAACGCTTTAGGGGGAGCGTGCGTGTGAGGGCGCGGGTTAGTGTTAGCGTACGGGTTAGGATTAGGGGACGGGTGAGGGTCAGGCTTCGGGGAAGGGTTAGGGTTAGGGTTCGGGCTAGGGTTAGGGTTAGGGGACGGGGACGGTTTAGAGTCCAGGTGAGGGTACGGCAACGCTTTAGGGGGCGCGTGCGTGTGAGGGCGCGTGTTAGTGTTAGCGTACGGGTTAGGATTAGGGGACGGGTGAGGGTCAGGCTTCGTGGTAGGGTTAGGGTTAGGGTTCGGGCTAGGGTTAGGGTTAGGGGACGGGGACGGTTTAGGGTCCAGGTGAGGGTACGGCAACGCTTTAGGGGGAGCGTGTGTGTGAGGGCGCGGGTTAGTGTTAGCGTACGGGTTAGGATTAGGGCACGGGGGAGGGTCAGGCTTCGGGGAAGGGTTAGGGTTAGGGTTCGGGCTAGGGTTAGGGTTAGGGGACGGGGACATTTAGGGTCCAGGTGAGGGTACGGCAATGCTTTAGGGGGAGCGTGCGTGTGAGGGCGCGGGTTAGTGTTAGCGTACGGGTTAGGATTAGGGGACGGGTGAGGGTCAGGCTTTCGGAAAGGGTTAGGGTTAGGGTTCGGTCTAGGGTTAGCGTTATGGGACGGGGACGGTTTAGGGTCTAGGTGAGGGTACGGCAACGCTTTAGGGGGAGCGTGCGTGTGAAGGCGCGGGTTAGTGTTAGCGTACGGGTTAGGATTAGGGGACGGGTGAGTGTCCGGCTTCCGGAAAGGGTTAGGGTTAGGGTTCGGGCTAGGGTTAGGGTTAGGGGACGGGGACAGTTTAGGGTCCAGGTGATGGTACGGCAACGCTTTAGGGGGAGCGTGCGTGTGAGGGCGCGGGTTAGTGTTAGCGTACGGGTTAGGATTAGGGGACGGGTGAGGGTCAGGCTTCGGGGAAGGGCTAGGTTTAGGGTTCGGGCTAGGGTTAGGGTTAGGGGACGGGGACGGTTTAGGGTCCAGGTGAGGGTACGGCAACGCTTTAGGGGGAGCGTGCGTGTGAGGGCGCGGGTTAGTGTTAGCGTACGGGTTAGGATTAGGGGATGGGTGAGGGTCAGGCTTCGGGGAAGGGTTAGGGTTAGGGTTCAGGCTAGGGTTAGGGTTAGAGGACGGGGACGGTTTAGGGTCCAGGTGAGGGTACGGCAGCGCTTTAGGGGGAGCGTGCGTGTGGGGGCACGGGTTAGTGTTAGCGTACGGGTTAGGATTAGGGGACGGGTGAGGGTCAGGCTTCGGGGAAGGGTTAGGGTTAGGGTTCGGGCTAGGGTTAGGGTTAGGGGACGGGGACGGTTTAGGGTCCAGGTGAGGGTACGGCAACGCTTTAGGGGGAGCGTGCGTGTGAGGGCGCGGGTTAGTGTTAGCGCAAGGGTTAGGATTAGGGCACGGGTGAGGGTCAGGCTTCGGGGAAGGGTTAGGGTTAGGGTTCGGGCTAGGGTTAGGGTTAGGGGACGGGGACGGTTTAGGGTCCAGGTGAGGGTACGGCAACGCTTTAGGGGGAGCGTGTGTGTGAGGGCGCGGGTTAGTGTTAGCGTACGGGTTAGGATTAGGGCACGGGGGAGGGTCAGGCTTCGGGGAAGGGTTAGGGTTAGGGTTCGGGCTAGGGTTAGGGTTAGGGGACGGGGACGGTTTAGGGTCCAGGTGAGGATACGGCAATGCTTTAGGGGGAGCGTGCGTGTGAGGGCGCGGGTTAGTGTTAGCGTACGGGTTAGGATTAGGGGACGGGTGAGGGTCAGGCTTCCGGAAAGGGTTAGGGTTAGGGTTCGGTCTAGGGTTAGCGTTAGGGGACGGGGACGGTTTAGGGTCCAGGTGAGGGTACGGCAACGCTTTAGGGGGAGCGTGCGTGTGAGGGCGCGGGTTAGTGTTAGCGTACGGGTTAGGATTAGGGGATGGGTGAGGGTCAGGCTTCGGGGAAGGGTTAGGGTTAGGGTTCAGGCTAGGGTTAGGGTTAGAGGACGGGGACGGTTTAGGGTCCAGGTGAGGGTACGGCAGCGCTTTAGGGGGAGCGTGCGTGTGGGGGCACGGGTTAGTGTTAGCGTACGGGTTAGGATTAGGGGACGGGTGAGGGTCAGGCTTCGGGAAAGGGTTAGGGTTAGGGTTCGGGCTAGGGTTAGGGTTAGGGGACGGGGACGGTTTAGGGTCCAGGTGAGGGTACGGCAACGCTTTAGGGGGAGCGTGCGTGTGAGGGCGCGGGTTAGTGTTAGCGCAAGGGTTAGGATTAGGGCACGGGTGAGGGTCAGGCTTCGGGGAAGGGTTAGGGTTAGGGTTCGGGCTAGGGTTAGGGTTAGGGGACGGTAACGGTTTAGGGTCCAGGTGAGGGTACGGCAACGCTTTAGGGGGAGCGTGCGTGTGAGGGCGCGGGTTAGTGTTAGCGTACGGGTTAGGATTAGGGGACGGGTGAGGGTCAGGCTTCGGGGAAGGGTTAGGGTTAGAGTTCGGGCTAGGGTTAGGGTTAGGGGACGGGGACGGTTTAGGGTCCAGGTGAGGGTACGGCAACGCTTTAGGGGGAGCGTGTGTGTGAGGGCGCGGGTTAGTGTTAGCGTACGGGTTAGGATTAGGGGACGGGTGAGGGTCAGGCTTCCGGAAAGGGTTAGGGTTAGGGTTCGGTCTAGGGTTAGCGTTAGGGGACGGGGACGGTTTAGGGTCCAGGTGAGGGTACGGCAACGCTTTAGGGGGAGCGTGCGTGTGAGGGCGCGGGTTAGTGTTAGCGTACGGGTTAGGATTAGGGGATGGGTGAGGGTCAGGCTTCGGGGAAGGGTTAGGGTTAGGGTTCAGGCTAGGGTTAGGGTTAGAGGACGGGGACGGTTTAGGGTCCAGGTGAGGGTACGGCAGCGCTTTAGGGGGAGCGTGCGTGTGGGGGCACGGGTTAGTGTTAGCGTACGGGTTAGGATTAGGGGACGGGTGAGGGTCAGGCTTCGGGGAAGGGTTAGGGTTAGGGTTCGGGCTAGGGTTAGGGTTAGGGGACGGGGACGGTTTAGGGTCCAGGTGAGGGTACGGCAACGCTTTAGGGGGAGCGTGCGTGTGAGGGCGCGGGTTAGTGTTAGCGCAAGGGTTAGGATTAGGGCACGGGTGAGGGTCAGGCTTCGGGGAAGGGTTAGGGTTAGGGTTCGGGCTAGGGTTAGGGTTAGGGGACGGGGACGGTTTAGGGTCCAGGTGAGGGTACGGCAACGCTTTAGGGGGAGCGTGCGTGTGAGGGCGCGTGTTAGTGTTAGCGTACGGGTTAGGATTAGGGGACGGGTGAGGGTCAGGCTTCGGGGAAGGGTTAGGGTTAGAGTTCGGGCTAGGGTTAGGGTTAGGGGACGGGGACGGTTTAGGGTCCAGGTGAGGGTACGGCAACGCTTTAGGGGGAGCGTGCGTGTGAGGGCGCGGGTTAGTGTTAGCGTACGGGTTAGGATTAGGGGACGGGTGAGGGTCAGGCTTCGGGGAAGGGTTAGGGTTAGGGTTCGGGCTAGGGTTAGGGTTAGGGGACGGGGACGGTTTAGAGTCCAGGTGAGGGTACGGCAACGCTTTAGGGGGCGCGTGCGTGTGAGGGCGCGTGTTAGTGTTAGCGTACGGGTTAGGATTAGGGGACGGGTGAGGGTCAGGCTTCGTGGTAGGGTTAGGGTTAGGGTTCGGGCTAGGGTTAGGGTTAGGGGACGGGGACGGTTTAGGGTCCAGGTGAGGGTACGGCAACGCTTTAGGGGGAGCGTGTGTGTGAGGGCGCGGGTTAGTGTTAGCGTACGGGTTAGGATTAGGGCACGGGGGAGGGTCAGGCTTCGGGGAAGGGTTAGGGTTAGGGTTCGGGCTAGGGTTAGGGTTAGGGGACGGGGACGGTTTAGGGTCCAGGTGAGGGTACGGCAATGCTTTAGGGGGAGCGTGCGTGTGAGGGCGCGGGTTAGTGTTAGCGTACGGGTTAGGATTAGGGGACGGGTGAGGGTCAGGCTTCCGGAAAGGGTTAGGGTTAGGGTTCGGTCTAGGGTTAGCGTTATGGGACGGGGACGGTTTAGGGTCTAGGTGAGGGTACGGCAACGCTTTAGGGTGAGCGTGCGTGTGAAGGCGCGGGTTAGTGTTAGCGTACGGGTTAGGATTAGGGGACGGGTGAGTGTCCGGCTTCCGGAAAGGGTTAGGGTTAGGGTTCGGGCTAGGGTTAGGGTTAGGGGACGGGGACAGTTTAGGGTCCAGGTGATGGTACGGCAACGCTTTAGGGGGAGCGTGCGTGTGAGGGCGCGGGTTAGTGTTAGCGTACGGGTTAGGATTAGGGGACGGGTGAGGGTCAGGCTTCGGGGAAGGGCTAGGTTTAGGGTTCGGGCTAGGGTTAGGGTTAGGGGACGGGGACGGTTTAGGGTCCAGGTGAGGGTACGGCAACGCTTTAGGGGGAGCGTGCGTGTGAGGGCGCGGGTTAGTGTTAGCGTACGGGTTAGGATTAGGGGATGGGTGAGGGTCAGGCTTCGGGGAAGGGTTAGGGTTAGGGTTCAGGCTAGGGTTAGGGTTAGAGGACGGGGACGGTTTAGGGTCCAGGTGAGGGTACGGCAGCGCTTTAGGGGGAGCGTGCGTGTGGGAGCACGGGTTAGTGTTAGCGTACGGGTTAGGATTAGGGGACGGGTGAGGGTCAGGCTTCGGGGAAGGGTTAGGGTTAGGGTTCGGGCTAGGGTTAGGGTTAGGGGACGGGGACGGTTTAGGGTCCAGGTGAGGGTACGCAACGCTTTAGGGGGAGCGTGTGTGTGAGGGCCCGGGTTAGTGTTAGCGTACGGGTTAGGATTAGGGCACGGGGGAGGGTCAGGCTTCGGGGAAGGGTTAGGGTTAGGGTTCGGGCTAGGGTTAGTGTTACGGGACGAGGACGGTTTAGGGTCCAGGTGAGGGTACGGCAACGCTTTAGGGGGAGCGTGCGTGTGAGGGCGTGGGTTAGTGTTAGCGTACGGGTTAGGATTATGGGACGGGTGAGGGTCAGGCTTCGGGGAAGGGCTAAGGTTAGGGTTCGGGCTAGGGTTAGGGTTAGGGGACGGGGACGGTTTAGGGTCCAGGTGAGGGTACGGCAACGCTTTAGGGGGAGTGTGCGTGTGAGGGCGTGGGTTAGTGTTAGCGTACGGGTTAGGATTAGGGCACGGGTGAAGGTCAGGCTTCGGGGAAGGGTTAGGGTTAGGATTCGGGCTAGGGTTAGGGTTAGGGGACGGGGACGGTTTAGGGTCCAGGTGATGGTACGGCAACGCTTTAGGGGGAGTGTGCGTGTGAGAGCGCGGGTTAGTGTTAGCGTACGGGTTAGGATTAGGGGACGGGTGAGGGTCAGGCTTCGGGGAAGGGTTAGGGTTAGGGTTCGGGCTAGGGTTAGGTTTAGTGGACGGGGACGTTTTAGGGTCCAGGTGAGGGTACGGCAACGCTTTAGGGGGAGCGTGCGTGTGAGGGCGCGGGTTAGTGTTAGCGTACGGGTTAGGATTAGGGGACGGGTGAGGGTCAGGCTTCGGGGAAGGGTTAGGGTTAGGGTTCGGGCTAGGGTTAGGGTTAGGGGATGCCGACGGTTTAGGGTCCAGGTGAGTGTACGGCAACGCTTTAGGGGGAGCGTGCGTGTGAGGGCGCGGGTTAGTGTTAGCGTACGGGTTAGGATTAAGGCACGGGTGAGGGTCAGGCTTCGGGGAAGGGTTAGGGTTAGGGTTCGGGCTAGGGCTAGGGTTAGGGGACGGGGACGGTTTAGGGTCCAGGTGAGGGTACGGCAACGCTTTAGGGGGAGCGTGCGTGTGAGGGCGTGGGTTAGTGTTAGCGTACGGGTTAGGATTAGGGGACGGGTGAGGGTCAGGCTTCGGGGAAGGGTTAGGGTTAGGGTTCGGGCTAGGGTTAGGGTTAGGGGACGGGGACGGTTTAGGGTCCAGGTGAGGGTACGGCAACGGTTTAGGGGGAGCGTGCGTGTGAGGGCGCGGGTTAGTGTTAGCGTACAGGTTAGGATTAGGGGACGGGTGAGTGTAAGGCTTCGGGGAAGGTTTAGGGTTAGGGTTCGGGCTAGGGTTAAGGTTACGGGGAAGGGTTAGGGTTAGGGTTCGGGCTAGGGTTAGGGTTAGGGGACGGGGACGGTTTAGGGTCCAGGTGAGGGTTCGGCAACGCTTTTGAGGGAGCGTGCGTGTGAGGGCGCGGGTTAGTGTTAGCGTACGGGTTAGGATTAGGGGACGGGTGAGTGTCAGGCTTCCGGAAAGGGTTAGGGTTAGGGTTCGGTCTAGGGTTAGGGTTAGTGGACGGGGACGGTTTAGGGTCTAGGTGAGGGTACGGCAACGCTTTAGGGGGAGCGTGTGTGTGAGGGCGCGGGTTAGTGTCAGCGTACGGGTTAGGATTAGGGGACGGGTGAGGGTCAGGCTTCGGGGAAGGGTTAGGGTTAGGGTTCGGGCTAGGGTTAGGGTTAGGGGACGGGGACGGTTTAGGGTCCAGGTGAGGGTACGGCAACGCTTTAGGGGGAGCGTGTGTGTGAGGGCGCGGGTTAGTGTCAGTGTACGGGTTAGGATTAGGGCACGGGGGAGGGTCAGGCTTCGGGGAAGGGTTAGGGTTAGGGTTCGGGCTAGGGTTAGGGTTAGGGGACGGGGACGGTTTAGGGTCCAGGTGAGGGTACGGCAATGCTTTAGGGGGAGCGTGCGTGTGAGGGCGCGGGTTAGTGTTAGCGTACGGGTTAGGATTAGGGGACCGGTGAGGGTCAGGCTTCCGGAAAGGGTTAGGGTTAGGGTTCGGTGTAGGGTTAGCGTTATGGGACGGGGACGGTTTAGGGTCTAGGTGAGGGTACGGCAACGCTTTAGGGGGAGCGTGCGTGTGAAGGCGCGGGTTAGTGTTAGCGTACGGGTTAGGATTAGGGGACGGGTGAGGGTCCGGCTTCCGGAAAGGGTTAGGGTTAGGGTTCGGGCTAGGGTTAGGGTTAGGGGACGGGGACAGTTTAGGGTCCAGGTGATGGTACGGCAACGCTTTAGGGGGAGCGTGCGTGTGAGGGCGCGGGTTAGTGTTAGCGTATGGGTTAGGATTAGGGGACGGGTGAGGGTCAGGCTTCGGGGAAGGGCTAGGTTTAGGGTTCGGGCTAGGGTTAGGGTTAGGGGACGGGGACGGTTTAGGGTCCAGGTGAGGGTACGGCAACGCTTTAGGGGGAGCGTGCGTGTGAGGGCGCGGGTTAGTGTTAGCGTACGGGTTAGGATTAGGGGATGGGTGAGGGTCAGGCTTCGGGTAAGGGTTAGGGTTAGGGTTCGGGCTAGGGTTAGGGTTAGAGGACGGGGACGGTTTAGGGTCCAGGTGAGGGTACGGCAGCGCTTTAGGGGGAGCGTGCGTGTGGGGGCAGGGGTTAGTGTTAGCGTACGGGTTAGGATTAGGGGACGGGTGAGGGTCAGGCTTCGGGGAAGGGTTAGGGTTAGGGTTCGGGCTAGGGTTAGGGTTAGGGGACGGGGACGGTTTAGGGTCCAGGTGAGGGTACGGCAACGCTTTATGGGGAGCGGGCGTGTGAGGGCGCGAGTTAGTGTTAGCGCACGGGTTAGGATTAGGGCACGGGTGAGGGTCAGGCTTCGGGGAAGGGTTAGGGTTAGGGTTCGGGCTAGGGTTAGGGTTAGGGGACGGGGACGGTTTAGGGTCCAGGTGAGGGTACGGCAACGCTTTAGGGGGAGCGTGCGTGTGAGGGCGCGGGTTAGTGTTAGCGTACGGGTTAGGATTAGGGGACGGATGAGGGTCAGGCTTCGGGGAAGGGTTAGGGTTAGGGTTCGGGCTAGGGTTAGGGTTAGGGGACGGGGACGGTTTAGGGTCCAGGTGAGGGTACGGCAACGCTTTAGGGGGAGCGTGCGTGTGAGGGCGCGGGTTAGTGTTAGCGTACGGGTTAGGATTAGGGGACGGATGAGGGTCAGGCTTCGGGGAAGGGTTAGGGTTAGGGTTCGGGCTAGGGTTAGGGTTAGGGGACGGGGACGGTTTAGGGTCCAGGTGAGGGTACGGCAACGCTTTAGGGGGAGCGTGCGTGTGAGGGCGCGGGTTAGTGTTAGCGTACGGGTTAGGATTAGGGGACGGGTGAGGGTCAGGCTTCGGGGAAGGGTTAGGGTTAGGGTTCGGGCTAGGGTTAGGGTTAGGGGAAGGGGACAGTTTAGAGTCCAGGTGAGGGTACGGCAACGCTTTAGGGGGAGCGTGCGTGTGAGGGCGCGTGTTAGTGTTAGCGTACGGGTTAGGATTAGGGGACGGGTGAGGGTCAGGCTTCGGGGTAGGGTTAGGGTTAGGGTTCGGGCTAGGGTTAGGGTTAGGGGACGGGGACGGTTTAGGGTCCAGGTGAGGGTACGGCAACGCTTTAGGGGGAGCATGCGTGTGAGGGCGTGGGTTAGTGTTAGCGTACGGGTTAGGATTAGGGCACGGGTGAGTGTCAGGCTTCGGGGAAGGGTTAGGGTTAGGGTTCGGGCTAGGGTTAGGGTTAGGGGACGGGGACGGTTTAGGGTCCAGGTGAGGGTACGGAAACGCTTTAGGGGGAGCATGCGTGTGAGGGCACGGGTTAGTGTTACCGTACGGGTTAGGATTAGGGCACGGGTGAGGGTCAGGCTTCGGGGAAGGGTTAGGGTTAGGGTTCGGGCTAGGGTTAGGGTTAGGGGACGGGGACGGTTTAGGGTCCAGGTGAGGGTACGGCAACGCTTTAGGGGGAGCGTGCGTGTGAGGGCGCGGGTTAGTGTTAGCGTACGGGTTAGGATTAAGGGACGGGTGAGGGTCAGGCTTCGGGGAAGGGTTAGGGTTAGGGTTCGGGCTAGGGTTACGGTTAGGGGACGGGGACGGTTTACGGTCCAGGTGAGGGTACGGCAACGCTTTAGGGGGAGCGTGCGTGTGAGGGCGCGGGTTAGTGTTAGCGTACGGGTTAGGATTAGGGGACAGGTGAGGGTCAGGCTTCGGGGTAGGGTTAGGGTTAGGGTTAGGGTTAGGGTTAGGGGTTAGGGTTAGGGTTAGGGTTAGGGTTAGGGTTAGGGTTAGGGTTAGGGTTAGGGTTAGGGTTAGGGTTAGGGTTAGAGGGTTAGGGTTAGGGTTAGGGTTAGGGTTAGGGTTAGGGTTAGGGTTAGGGTTAGGGTTAGAGGGTTAGGGTTAGGGTTAGGGTTAGGGTTAGGGTTAGGGTTAGGGTTAGGGTTAGGGTTAGAGGGTTAGGGTTAGGGTTAGGGTTAGGGTTAGGGTTAGGGTTAGGGTTAGGGTTAGGGTTAGGGTTAGGGTTAGGGTTAGGGTTAGGGTTAGGGTTAGGGTTAGGGTTAGGGTTAGGGTTAGGGTTAGGGTTAGGGTTAGGGTTAGGGTTAGGGTTAGGGTTAGGGTTAGGGTTAGGGTTAGGGTTAGGGTTAGGGTTAGGGTTAGGGTTAGGGTTAGGGTTAGGGTTAGGGTTAGGGTTAGGGTTAGGGTTAGGGTTAGGGTTAGGGTTAGGGTTAGGGTTAGGGTTAGGGTTAGGGTTAGGGTTAGGGTTAGGGTTAGGGTTAGGGTTAGGGTTAGGGTTAGGGTTAGGGTTAGGGTTAGGGTTAGGGTTAGGGTTAGGGTTAGGGTTAGGGTTAGGGTTAGGGTTAGGGTTAGGGTTAGGGTTAGGGTTAGGGTTAGGGTTAGGGTTAGGGTTAGGGTTAGGGTTAGGGTTAGGGTTAGGGTTAGGGTTAGGGTTAGGGTTAGGGTTAGGGTTAGGGTTAGGGTTAGGGTTAGGGTTAGGGTTAGGGTTAGGGTTAGGGTTAGGGTTAGGGTTAGGGTTAGGGTTAGGGTTAGGGTTAGGGTTAGGGTTAGGGTTAGGGTTAGGGTTAGGGTTAGGGTTAGGGTTAGGGTTAGGGTTAGGGTTAGGGTTAGGGTTAGGGTTAGGGTTAGGGTTAGGGTTAGGGTTAGGGTTAGGGTTAGGGTTAGGGTTAGGGTTAGGGTTAGGGTTAGGGTTAGGGTTAGGGTTAGGGTTAGGGTTAGGGTTAGGGTTAGGGTTAGGGTTAGGGTTAGGGTTAGGGTTAGGGTTAGGGTTAGGGTTAGGGTTAGGGTTAGGGTTAGGGTTAGGGTTAGGGTTAGGGTTAGGGTTAGGGTTAGGGTTAGGGTTAGGGTTAGGGTTAGGGTTAGGGTTAGGGTTAGGGTTAGGGTTAGGGTTAGGGTTAGGGTTAGGGTTAGGGTTAGGGTTAGGGTTAGGGTTAGGGTTAGGGTTAGGGTTAGGGTTAGGGTTAGGGTTAGGGTTAGGGTTAGGGTTAGGGTTAGGGTTAGGGTTAGGGTTAGGGTTAGGGTTAGGGTTAGGGTTAGGGTTAGGGTTAGGGTTAGGGTTAGGGTTAGGGTTAGGGTTAGGGTTAGGGTTAGGGTTAGGGTTAGGGTTAGGGTTAGGGTTAGGGTTAGGGTTAGGGTTAGGGTTAGGGTTAGGGTTAGGGTTAGGGTTAGGGTTAGGGTTAGGGTTAGGGTTAGGGTTAGGGTTAGGGTTAGGGTTAGGGTTAGGGTTAGGGTTAGGGTTAGGGTTAGGGTTAGGGTTAGGGTTAGGGTTAGGGTTAGGGTTAGGGTTAGGGTTAGGGTTAGGGTTAGGGTTAGGGTTAGGGTTAGGGTTAGGGTTAGGGTTAGGGTTAGGGTTAGGGTTAGGGTTAGGGTTAGGGTTAGGGTTAGGGTTAGGGTTAGGGTTAGGGTTAGGGTTAGGGTTAGGGTTAGGGTTAGGGTTAGGGTTAGGGTTAGGGTTAGGGTTAGGGTTAGGGTTAGGGTTAGGGTTAGGGTTAGGGTTAGGGTTAGGGTTAGGGTTAGGGTTAGGGTTAGGGTTAGGGTTAGGGTTAGGGTTAGGGTTAGGGTTAGGGTTAGGGTTAGGGTTAGGGTTAGGGTTAGGGTTAGGGTTAGGGTTAGGGTTAGGGTTAGGGTTAGGGTTAGGGTTAGGGTTAGGGTTAGGGTTAGGGTTAGGGTTAGGGTTAGGGTTAGGGTTAGGGTTAGGGTTAGGGTTAGGGTTAGGGTTAGGGTTAGGGTTAGGGTTAGGGTTAGGGTTAGGGTTAGGGTTAGGGTTAGGGTTAGGGTTAGGGTTAGGGTTAGGGTTAGGGTTAGGGTTAGGGTTAGGGTTAGGGTTAGGGTTAGGGTTAGGGTTAGGGTTAGGGTTAGGGTTAGGGTTAGGGTTAGGGTTAGGGTTAGGGTTAGGGTTAGGGTTAGGGTTAGGGTTAGGGTTAGGGTTAGGGTTAGGGTTAGGGTTAGGGTTAGGGTTAGGGTTAGGGTTAGGGTTAGGGTTAGGGTTAGGGTTAGGGTTAGGGTTAGGGTTAGGGTTAGGGTTAGGGTTAGGGTTAGGGTTAGGGTTAGGGTTAGGGTTAGGGTTAGGGTTAGGGTTAGGGTTAGGGTTAGGGTTAGGGTTAGGGTTAGGGTTAGGGTTAGGGTTAGGGTTAGGGTTAGGGTTAGGGTTAGGGTTAGGGTTAGGGTTAGGGTTAGGGTTAGGGTTAGGGTTAGGGTTAGGGTTAGGGTTAGGGTTAGGGTTAGGGTTAGGGTTAGGGTTAGGGTTAGGGTTAGGGTTAGGGTTAGGGTTAGGGTTAGGGTTAGGGTTAGGGTTAGGGTTAGGGTTAGGGTTAGGGTTAGGGTTAGGGTTAGGGTTAGGGTTAGGGTTAGGGTTAGGGTTAGGGTTAGGGTTAGGGTTAGGGTTAGGGTTAGGGTTAGGGTTAGGGTTAGGGTTAGGGTTAGGGTTAGGGTTAGGGTTAGGGTTAGGGTTAGGGTTAGGGTTAGGGTTAGGGTTAGGGTTAGGGTTAGGGTTAGGGTTAGGGTTAGGGTTAGGGTTAGGGTTAGGGTTAGGGTTAGGGTTAGGGTTAGGGTTAGGGTTAGGGTTAGGGTTAGGGTTAGGGTTAGGGTTAGGGTTAGGGTTAGGGTTAGGGTTAGGGTTAGGGTTAGGGTTAGGGTTAGGGTTAGGGTTAGGGTTAGGGTTAGGGTTAGGGTTAGGGTTAGGGTTAGGGTTAGGGTTAGGGTTAGGGTTAGGGTTAGGGTTAGGGTTAGGGTTAGGGTTAGGGTTAGGGTTAGGGTTAGGGTTAGGGTTAGGGTTAGGGTTAGGGTTAGGGTTAGGGTTAGGGTTAGGGTTAGGGTTAGGGTTAGGGTTAGGGTTAGGGTTAGGGTTAGGGTTAGGGTTAGGGTTAGGGTTAGGGTTAGGGTTAGGGTTAGGGTTAGGGTTAGGGTTAGGGTTAGGGTTAGGGTTAGGGTTAGGGTTAGGGTTAGGGTTAGGGTTAGGGTTAGGGTTGGGTTAGGGTTAGGGTTAGGGTTAGGGTTAGGGTTAGGGTTAGGGTTAGGGTTAGGGTTAGGGTTAGGGTTAGGGTTAGGGTTAGGGTTAGGGTTAGGGTTAGGGTTAGGGTTAGGGTTAGGGTTAGGGTTAGGGTTAGGGTTAGGGTTAGGGTTAGGGTTAGGGTTAGGGTTAGGGTTAGGGTTAGGGTTAGGGTTAGGGTTAGGGTTAGGGTTAGGGTTAGGGTTAGGGTTAGGGTTAGGGTTAGGGTTAGGGTTAGGGTTAGGGTTAGGGTTAGGGTTAGGGTTAGGGTTAGGGTTAGGGTTAGGGTTAGGGTTAGGGTTAGGGTTAGGGTTAGGGTTAGGGTTAGGGTTAGGGTTAGGGTTAGGGTTAGGGTTAGGGTTAGGGTTAGGGTTAGGGTTAGGGTTAGGGTTAGGGTTAGGGTTAGGGTTAGGGTTAGGGTTAGGGTTAGGGTTAGGGTTAGGGTTAGGGTTAGGGTTAGGGTTAGGGTTAGGGTTAGGGTTAGGGTTAGGGTTAGGGTTAGGGTTAGGGTTAGGGTTAGGGTTAGGGTTAGGGTTAGGGTTAGGGTTAGGGTTAGGGTTAGGGTTAGGGTTAGGGTTAGGGTTAGGGTTAGGGTTAGGGTTAGGGTTAGGGTTAGGGTTAGGGTTAGGGTTAGGGTTAGGGTTAGGGTTAGGGTTAGGGTTAGGGTTAGGGTTAGGGTTAGGGTTAGGGTTAGGGTTAGGGTTAGGGTTAGGGTTAGGGTTAGGGTTAGGGTTAGGGTTAGGGTTAGGGTTAGGGTTAGGGTTAGGGTTAGGGTTAGGGTTAGGGTTAGGGTTAGGGTTAGGGTTAGGGTTAGGGTTAGGGTTAGGGTTAGGGTTAGGGTTAGGGTTAGGGTTAGGGTTAGGGTTAGGGTTAGGGTTAGGGTTAGGGTT